>NC_052318.1:2463590-2468590 GCF_016432855.1 Salvelinus namaycush | reverse complement strand
GAGAGGGGGAGACGGAGGGGGAGAGGCAGAGAGAGGGGGGAGACGGAGGGGGGAGACGGAGGGGGGAGGAGAGGCAGAGAGAGGGGGGAGACGGAGGGGGGAGTGGGGAGAGGCAGAGAGAGGGGGAGACGGAGGGGGAGAGGCAGAGAGAGGGGGGAGACGGAGGGGGGAGTGGGGAGAGGGGGGGAGAGGCAGAGAGAGGGGAGAGACGGAGGGGGGAGTGGGGAGAGGGGGGAGAGGCAGAGAGAGGGGGGAGACGGAGGGGGGAGTGGGGAGAGGGGGGGACGGAGGACGGAGTGGGGAGAGAGGAGCAGAGAGAGGTGGAGAGCGAGGGGGTAGAGAGAGGGGGGAGTGGGGCAGAGCGAGGGGGGAGACGAAGGGGGGAGAGGGGCAGAGAGAGAGAGAGGTAAAAGCATAATCAGTAACATTACATTAGATTGCTGTAATTAACTAAGATGATATTTCTATGGCTGTAATATTACAATATAACACTGCAAAAAATGATGGGTTAAAAACAACTCAATGTTGGTTATTAGGTAACCCAGCGCTGGTTAAATAGTGGACAGAACACATGTTGGGTTATTAGGCAACCCAGCGCTGGTTAAATAGTGGACAGAACACATGTTGGGTTATTAGGTAACCCAGCGCTGGTTAAATAGTGGACAGAACACATGTTGGGTTATTAGGTAACCCAGCGCTGGTTAAATAGTGGACAGAACACATGTTGGGTTATTAGGCAACCCGGCGCTGGTTAAACAGTGGACAGAACACATGTTGGGTTATTAGGTAACCCAGCGCTGGTTAAATGTTGGACAGAACACATGTTGGGTTATTAGGTAACCCAGCGCTGGTTAAATGTTGGACAGAACACATGTTGGGTTATTAGGTAACCCAGCGCTGGTTAAATAGTGGACAGAACACATGTTGGGTTATTAGGTAACCCAGCGCTGGTTAAACAGTGGACAGAACACATGCTGGGTTATTAGGTAACCCAGCGCTGGTTAAATAGTGGACAGAACACATGTTGGGTTATTAGGTAACCCAGCGCTGGTTAAATAGTGGACAGAACACATGTTGGGTTATTAGGTAACCCAGCGCTGGTTAAATAGTGGACAGAACACATGTTGGGTTATTAGGTAACCCAGCGCTGGTTAAATAGTGGACAGAACACATGTTGGGTTATTAGGCAACCCAGCGCTGGTTAAACAGTGGACAGAACACATGTTGGGTTATTAGGTAACCCAGCGCTGGTTAAACAGTGGACAGAACACATGTTGGGTTATTAGGTAACCCAGCGCTGGTTAAATAGTGGACAGAACACATGTTGGGTTATTAGGTAACCCAGCGCTGGTTAAACAGTGGACAGAACACATGTTGGGTTATTAGGTAACCCAGCGCTGGTTAAATAGTGGACAGAACACATGTTGGGTTATTAGGTAACCCAGCGCTGGTTAAATAGTGGACAGAACACATGTTGGGTTATTAGGTAACCCAGCGCTGGTTAAATAGTGGACAGAACACATGTTGGGTTATTAGGTAACCCAGCGCTGGTTAAACAGTGGACAGAACACATGTTGGGTTATTAGGCAACCCAGCGCTGGTTAAATAGTGGACAGAACACATGTTGGGTTATTAGGTAACCCAGCGCTGGTTAAATAGTAGACAGAACACATGTTGGGTTATTAGGTAACCCAGCGCTGGTTAAATAGTGGACAGAACACATGTTGGGTTATTAGGTAACCCGGCGCTGGTTAAATAGTGGACAGAACACATGTTGGGTTATTAGGTAACCCAGCGCTGGTTAAATAGTGGACAGAACACATGTTGGGTTATTAGGTAACCCAGCGCTGGTTAAACAGTGGACAGAACACATGTTGGGTTATTAGGTAACCCAGCGCTGGTTAAACAGTGGACAGAACACATGTTGGGTTATTAGGCAACCCAGCGCTGGTTAAATAGTGGACAGAACACATGTTGGGTTATTAGGCAACCCAGCGCTGGTTAAATAGTAGACAGAACACATGTTGGGTTATTAGGTAACCCAGCGCTGGTTAAATAGTGGACAGAACACATGCTGGGTTATTAGGCAACCCAGCGCTGGTTAAATAGTGGACAGAACACATGTTGGGTTATTAGGTAACCCAGCGCTGGTTAAATAGTGGACAGAACACATGTTGGGTTATTAGGCAACCCAGCGCTGGTTAAATAGTGGACAGAACACATGTTGGGTTATTAGGTAACCCAGCGCTGGTTAAACAGTGGACAGAACACATGTTGGGTTATTAGGCAACCCAGCGCTGGTTAAATAGTAGACAGAACACATGTTGGGTTATTAGGTAACCCAGCGCTGGTTAAATAGTGGACAGAACACATGCTGGGTTATTAGGCAACCCAGCGCTGGTTAAATAGTGGACAGAACACATGTTGGGTTATTAGGTAACCCAGCGCTGGTTAAATAGTGGACAGAACACATGTTGGGTTATTAGGCAACCCAGCGCTGGTTAAATAGTGGACAGAACACATGTTGGGTTATTAGGTAACCCAGCGCTGGTTAAACAGTGGACAGAACACATGTTGGGTTATTAGGTAACCCAGCGCTGGTTAAATAGTGGACAGAACACATGTTGGGTTATTAGGTAACCCAGCGCTGGTTAAACAGTGGACAGAACACATGTTGGATTATTAGGTAACCCAGCGCTGGTTAAACAGTGGACAGAACACATGTTGGGTTATTAGGTAACCCAGCGCTGGTTAAATAGTGGACAGAACACATGTTGGGTTATTAGGCAACCCAGCACTGGTTAAATAGTGGACAGAACACATGTTGGGTTATTAGGTAACCCAGCGCTGGTTAAATAGTGGACAGAACACATGTTGGGTTATTAGGTAACCCAGCGCTGGTTAAACAGTGGACAGAACACATGTTGGGTTATTAGGTAACCCAGCGCTGGTTAAATAGTGGACAGAACACATGTTGGGTTATTAGGTAACCCAGCGCTGGTTAAATAGTAGACAGAACACATGTTGGGTTATTAGGTAACCCAGCGCTGGTTAAACAGTGGACAGAACACATGTTGGGTTATTAGGTAACCCAGCGCTGGTTAAACAGTGGACAGAACACATGCTGGGTTATTAGGTAACCCAGCGCTGGTTAAATAGTGGACAGAACACATGTTGGGTTATTAGGTAACCCAGCGCTGGTTAAATAGTGGACAGAACACATGTTGGGTTATTAGGTAACCCAGCGCTGGTTAAATAGTGGACAGAACACATGTTGGGTTATTAGGTAACCCAGCGCTGGTTAAATAGTGGACAGAACACATGTTGGGTTATTAGGTAACCCGGCGCTGGTTAAACAGTGGACAGAACACATGTTGGGTTATTAGGTAACCCAGCGCTGGTTAAATAGTGGACAGAACACATGTTGTGTTATTAGGTAACCCGGCGCTGGTTAAATAGTAGACAGAACACATGTTGGGTTATTAGGCAACCCAGCGCTGGTTAAATGTTGGACAGAACACATGCTGGGTTATTAGGTAACCCAGCGCTGGTTAAACAGTGGACAGAACACATGTTGGGTTATTAGGTAACCCAGCGCTGGTTAAACAGTGGACAGAACACATGTTGGGTTATTAGGTAACCCAGCGCTGGTTAAATGTTGGACAGAACACATGCTGGGTTATTAGGTAACCCAGCGCTGGTTAAACAGTGGACAGAACACATGTTGGGTTATTAGGTAACCCAGCGCTGGTTAAACAGTGGACAGAACACATGTTGGGTTATTAGGTAACCCGGCGCTGGTTAAATAGTGGACAGAACACATGTTGGGTTATTAGGTAACCCAGCGCTGGTTAAATAGTGGACAGAACACATGTTGGGTTATTAGGTAACCCAGCGCTGGTTAAATAGTGGACAGAACACATGTTGGGTTATTAGGTAACCCAGCGCTGGTTAAATAGTGGACAGAACACATGCTGGGTTATTAGGCAACCCAGCGCTGGTTAAATAGTGGACAGAACACATGTTGGGTTATTAGGTAACCCGGCGCTGGTTAAATAGTGGACAGAACACATGTTGGGTTATTAGGTAACCCAGCGCTGGTTAAATAGTGGACAGAACACATGTTGGGTTATTAGGTAACCCAGCGCTGGTTAAATAGTGGACAGAACACATGTTGGGTTATTAGGTAACCCAGCGCTGGTTAAATAGTGGACAGAACACATGCTGGGTTATTAGGTAACCCAGCGCTGGTTAAATAGTGGACAGAACACATGTTGGGTTATTAGGTAACCCAGCGCTGGTTAAATGTTGGACAGAACACATGTTGGGTTATTAGGTAACCCAGCGCTGGTTAAATAGTGGACAGAACACATGCTGGGTTATTAGGTAACCCAGCGCTGGTTAAATGTTGGACAGAACACATGTTGGGTTATTAGGCAACCCAGCGCTGGTTTAAATAGTAGACAGAACACATGTTGGGTTATTAGGTAACCCAGCGCTGGTTAAACAGTGGACAGAACACATGTTGGGTTATTCGGTAACCCAGCGCTGGGTAAATAGTGGACAGAACACATGTGGGTTTTAGGTAACCCAGCGCTGGTTAAACAGTGGACAGAACACATGTTGGGTTATTAGGTAACCCAGCGCTGGTTAAATGTTGGACAGAACACATGTTGGGTTATTAGGCAACCCAGCGCTGGTTAAATGTTGGACAGAACACATGTTGGGTTATTAGGCAACCCAGCGCTGGTTAAACAGTGGACAGAACACATGCTGGGTTATTAGGGAACCCAGCGCTGGTTAAATAGTGGACAGAACACATGTTGGGTTATTAGGCAACCCAGCGCTGGTTAAACAGTAGACAGAACACATGTTGGGTTATTAGGTAACCCGTGCGCTGGTTAAATAGTGGACAGAACACATGTTGGGTTATTAGGTAACCCAGCGCTGGTTAAAAAAGTGGACAGAAAACATGTTGGGTTATTAGGTAACCCGGCGCT
>NC_052318.1:2438039-2463490 GCF_016432855.1 Salvelinus namaycush | reverse complement strand
GTTCATCAGTCACCTAGGGATTAGTTAACAACCAGGGTTACATTCTAGGTTACACCTAGGGTTACATCTAGGGTTACAATTATAGGTTCACACATAGGGTTCCACCTAGGGTTACACCAGGTGTTACATCTAGGGTTACATCTAGGGTTACACCTAGGTGTTACATCTAGGGTTACATCTAGGGTTACACGTTACAACCAGGGATGGGTACCCTAGGGTTACACTAGGGTTACACCCAGGGTTACACCTAGGGTTCCACCTAGGGGTTCAACCAGGGTTACAGTTAGGGTTACATCTAGGGTTACATCTAGGGTTACATCTAGGGTTACACCAAGGTACACTAGGGTTACACCTAGGGTTGGTTACACCTGGGTTACATCTAGGGTTACATCTAGGGTTACATTCTAGGGTTACACACTCCATGGGTTACATCTAGGGTTACACCTAGGGTTACAATCGCTTAGGTTACACCTAGGGTTACACATCTAGGGTTACACTCTAGGGTTACACCTAGGGTTACACCCCTAGGGTTACATCTAGGGTTACATCGTTCTAGGGTTACTATCTAGGGTTACACCAGGGTCTACATCTAGGGTTACACCTAGGGTTACACCTAGGGTTACATCTAGGGTACACCGTACCTAGGGTTACACCAGGTTACATCTAGGGTTACACCTAGGGTTACACCAGGGTTACACCTAGGGTTCATCTAGGTTTTCTAGGGTTACACCTACCGCGGTTACACCTAGGGTTACATATCTAGGGTTACACCTAGGGTACACCCAGGGTTACACCCAGGGTTACACCTGGGTTACATTAGGGTTCATCTAGGGTTACATCTAGGGTACAACCAGGGTTACATCTAGGGTACACCTAGGGTTACATCTAAGGTTACATCTAGGGTGGTTTTACACTAGGGTTTACACTAGGGTTACAACCTAGGGTTACATATAGGGGTACATTCTAGGTTCATCACCTAGGGTTACATCTAGGGTTACATTAGGGTTACATCTAGGGTTACACACTAGGGTTACTTCTAGGGTTACACCCAGGGGTACACCTAGGGTTACACTAGGGATACATCTAGGGTTACATCTGGGTACATCTAGGGTTACATCTAGGGTTCATCTAGGGTTACACCTAGGGTTACATCTAGGGTTACACCTAGGGTTACATCTAGGGTACATCTAGGGTTACCTACTAGGGTTACACTCAGGGTTACACCTAGGGTACATCTAGGGTACACCTAGGGTTCATCTAGGGTAACATCTAGGGTTACATCTAGGTTATATCTAGCGTTACACCTAGGGTTACATCTAGGGTTACATCTAGGGTTACACCTAGGGTACACCTAGGGTTACATCTAGGGTAACATCTAGGGTTACATCTAGGGTTACACCCAGGGTACACCTAGGGTACACTCAGGGTTACATCTAGGGTTACACCTAGGGATAACATTCTAGGGTTACATCCTAGGGTACACCTAGGGTTACACCTAGGGTTATATCCAGGGTTAACCTAGGGTTACATCTAGGGTTACCACTAGGGTTACACCTAGTGTTACATCTAGGGGTAAACTAGGGTTACATCTAGGGTACACTAGGGTACACTAGGGTTACATCCTAGGGTTACACCTAGGGATACTCTAGGGTACACCTAGGGTTCACTAGGGTTACATCTAGGGTTACACCTAGGTTAATCTAGGGTTACATCTAGGGTACATCTAGGGTTACACCTAGGGTTACACCCAGGGTTACACCCAGAGTTACATAGGGTTACACCTAGGGTAATCTAGGGTTAACCTAGGGTTACACCTAGGGTTACACCCAGGGTTACACCTAGGGTTACATCTAGGGTTACACTAGGGTTACACCTAGGGTTACATCTAGGGTTACATCTAGGGTTACACCTAGGGTTACATCTAGGGTTACACCTAGGGTTACACCTAGGGTTACACTCAGGGTTACACCTAGGATTACATCTAGGGTTACATCTAGGGTTACACCTAGGATTACATCTAGGGTTACATCTAGGGTTACATCTAGGGTTACACCTAGGGTTACACCTAGGGTTACATCTAGGGTTACATTAGGGTACAACTAGGGTTACATTACTAGGGTTACACCCAGGGTTACACCTAGGGTTACACCTAGGGTTACATCTAGGGTTACATCTAGGGTTACACTAGGTTACACTCAGGGTTACATCTAGGGTTACATCTAGGGTTACACCTAGGGTGTACATCTAGGGTTATATCTAGCGTTACACCTAGGGTTACATCTAGGGTTACATATAGGGTTACACTGGGTTACATTCTAGGGTAACATCTAGGGTACATCTAGGGTTACGCCTAGGGTTACACCCAGGGTTACACCTAGGGTTACAATCAGGGTTACATCTAGGGTTACACTAGGATACACTAGGGTACATCTAGGGTTACACCTAGGGTACACCAGGGTTACACCTAGGGTTACACCTAGGGTTACACCTAGGGTTACATCTAGGGTTACACCTAGGGTTACACCTAGGGTTACATCTAGGGTTACATCTAGGGTTACACCTAGGGTTACATCTAGGGTTACACCTAGGGTTACATCTAGGGTTACACCTAGGGTTACATCTAGGGTTACATCTAGGGTTACACCTAGGGTTACATCTAGGGTTACACCTAGGGTTACATCTAGGGTTACATCTAGGGTTACATCTAGGGTTACACCTAGGGTTACATCTAGGGTTACATCTAGGGTTACACCTAGGGTTACATCTAGGGTACATCTAGGGTAACATCTAGGGTTACATCTAGGGTTACGCCTAGGGTTTACACCCAGGGTTACACCTAGGGTTACACTCAGGGTTACATCTAGGGTACACTAGGGATACATCTAGGGTTACACTAGGTTTACACTACCTGGGTTACACCAGGTACATCAGGGTTACACTAGGGTTACATTAGGGTTACACCTAGGGTTACACCTAGGGTTCATCTAGGGTTACACTAGGGTTACACTAGGGTACATCTAGGGTTAACATAGGGACATCTAGGGTTACACCTAGGGTTACACCTAGGGTACATCTAGGGTTACCACCTAGGGTTACATCTAGGGTACACTAGGGTTACACCTAGGGTTACATCTAGGGTTACACCTAGGGTTACATCTAGGGTACACCTAGGGTTACATCTAGGGTACATCTAGGTCACCTAGGGTTACATCTAGGGTTACACCTGGGTATACTAGCGTTACACTGGGTTACACTAGGTACCTAGGGTTACACTGGGTTACATCTAGGGTTACACCTAGGGTTACATCTAGGGTTACATCTAGGGTTACATCTAGGGTTACACCTAGGGTTACACCAATGTGATAACTTTCCCAAAATCTACCAACCAGGGTTAAAAAAAACAACTGGTAATTTTGGGAGGAATTTTGCAACCTCACTTACACTCCATAGATGCGTTTGTAGATGCTGACTGGTCTTCTCCATGCTGATTCTGGGCTGTACAGTAGTATTCTCTTCCGTCAATAACATTCATTGTGGCCTGGATTAGTTGTTGTCCAGAGGCCACATAGTCCTCCTTACCCGCTCTCACTGAATACCAGCTGTAACTGGTCACTGGTGGGTTGGCATCACTGCTGCAGGTCAGAGTCACTGAACTGTCTTCTAACACAGAATCAGAGGGACTCACTGATACTGACGTGTTCCTAGGAGGATCTGGAGGGGAAGATTCACATCAGCTCTGGAAGCACAACAACTGATACTATTACTAATACACGTACTATAACTACTACTACTACTATAACTACTATAACTACTACTACTACTAATACACCTACTATAACTACTACTACTACTATAACTACTATAACTACTACTACTACTAATACACCTACTATAACTACTACTACTAATACACCTACTATAACTACTACTACTACTATAACTACTACTACTACTATAACTACTATAACTACTACTACTACTAATACTACTACTATAACTACTACTACTACTAATATAACTACTATACCTACTACTACACTAAACTACTATAACTACTATAACTAATACTATACTATTACTACTATAAACTACACTACTACTACTATAACTACTACACTACTACTAACTACTACTACTACTATAACTACAAATACTACTATAACTACTACTACTACTATAACTACTATAAACAATTATGACTACTAAACTACTATATACTAATACACTACTATAACTACTACTACTACTATAACTACTATAACTACTACTACTATAACTACTACTATAACTACTACCTACTAACTACTATACTACTATAACTACTATAACTACTACTACTAATACCTAATACTACTACTACTACAACTACTACAAAATACTATAACATACTAAACTACTACTACTACTATTACTACTATAACTACACTACTACTACTATAAACTACTTAATACTACTATATATAATACTACTACTACAAACTACACTACTACTATAACTACTACTACTACATAAACTATAACAATTATGACTAATATAAACAATACTACTACTATAACTAATAATGACTACTATAACTACTATAACAATTATGACTACCATATAACTACTATAAATAATACTACTAATATTATAACTACTACTATACTACTACTATACTACTATAACTACTACTATTACTATAACTACTACTACTACAACTACTATAACTACTACTACTTACTACACTACTACTACTACCTACTACTACTACTACTAAACTACTATAACTACTACTATTACTATAACTACTACTACAAAATATAACTATTAAAACTACTACTACTACTATAACTGCTATAACTACTACTACACTACTATAACTACTACTACAATACACCTACATAAATACTACTAAACTACTACTACTACTATACACTACTATAAATACTATAAAACTACTACTACTATAACTACTAATACTACTACTATAACTATTATATAACTACTATCACTACTAAAACTACAATACTACTACAACTACTACTACTACTATAAAACTTTTAACTCTCTTAATACTACTACTATAAACTACGACTACTACTATAATACTATACTACTACTACTATAACTACTATACAATTATGACTACTATAACTACTACTACTACATAAACTACGACACTACTACTATACTACTACTACTACTATAACTACTATATAACATATACTACTTATATAATTACTACTATAACTACTACTTACTATTATACTATACCTACTACCTACTACTTATAAACTACTACTACTACTATATACGTACTACTACAATAATTGATTAACTACTAATTACTATCTACTACTACTACTACTACTATAACTACTACTACTACTACTACTACTATAACTACTACTACTATAACTACTATAACTACTACTACTACTATAACTACTATAACTACTACTACTACTACTATAACTACTACTACTAATACACCTACTATAACTACTACTACTACTACTAATACTACTACTATAACTACTACTACTACTACTACTACTATAACTACTACTACTACTACCCCATATAACTACTACTACTACTACTATAACTACTACTACTACTATAACTACTACTACTATAACTACTATAACTACTACTACTACTATAACTACTACTACTACTATTAACTACTCTAACTACTATAACTACTACTACTACTATTACTACTATAACTACACTACTACTACTGTGACTACTACTACTACTACTATAACTACTGTGACTACTATAACTACTACTACTATAACTACTACTACTATAACTACTACTACTATAACTACTATAACTGCTACTACTACTACTACTATAACTACTATGACTACTATAACTACTATAACTACTACTACTATAACTACTATAACTACTGTGACTACTATAACTACTACTACTATAACTACTATAACTACTATAACTACTGTGACTACTATAACTACTGTGACTACTACTACTACTACTATAACTACTGTGACTACTACTACTACTACTATAACTACTACTACTATAACTACTACTACTATAACTACTGTGACTACTATAACTACTACTACTACTATAACTACTATAACTACTACTACTACTATAACTACTGTGACTACTATAACTACTACTACTACTACTATAACTACTACTACTATAACTACTACTACTACTACTACTATAACTACTACTACTACTATAACTACTACTACTATAACTACTGTGACTACTACTACTACTTTAACTACTGTGACTACTATAACTACTATAACTACTACTACTATAACTACTGTGACTACTATAACTACTACTACTATAACTACTATAACTACTACTACTATAACTACTGTGACTACTATAACTACTATAACTACTATAACTACTACTACTATGACTACTATAACTACTACTACTATAACTACTGTGACTACTATAACTACTACTACTACTATAACTACTACTACTACTACTACTACTATAACTACTATAACCACTACTACTATAACTACTATAACTACTACTACTATGACTACTATAACTACTATAACTACTATAACTACTACTACTATAACTACTACTACTATAACTACTGTGACTACTATAACTACTACTACTATAACTACTATAACTACTGTGACTACTATAACTACTGTGACTACTATAACTACTACTACTATAACTACTATAACTACTACTACTACTATAACTACTACTACTACTACTATAACTACTATAACTACTATGACTACTATAACTACTGTGACTACTATAACTACTACTATAACTACTACTACTATAACTACTGTGACTACTATAACTACTACTATAACTACTACTACTACTACTACTACTATAACTACTGTAACTACTATAACTACTGTGACTACTATAACTACTATACCTACTACAACTATAACTACTATAACTTCTATAACTACTGTGACTACTATAACTACTGTGACTACTATAACTACTATAACTACTACTACTACTATAACTACTGTGACTACTATAACTACTACTACTATAACTACTGTGACTACTATAACTACTGTGACTACTATAACTACTACTACTACTATAACTACTACTACTACTACTACTACTATAACTACTATAACTACTACTACTATAACTACTGTGACTACTATAACTACTGTGACTACTATAACTACTATAACTTCTACTACTACTATAACTACTATAACTACTACTACTACTATAACTACTGTGACTACTATAACTACTACTACTATAACTACTATAACTACTACTACTACTATAACTACTACTACTACTATAACTACTATAACTACTACTACTATAACTACTATAACTTCTATAACTACTGTGACTACTATAACTACTACTACTATAACTACTGTGACTACTACTATAACTACTATAACTACTGTGACTACTATAACTACTGTGACTACTATAACTACTGTGACTACTACTATAACTACTATAACTACTACTACTACTATAACTACTATGACTACTATAACTACTACTACTACTATAACTACTACTACTATAACTACTGTGACTACTACTACTACTATAACTACTACTACTATAACTACTACTACTATAACTACTATAACTACTACTACTATAACTACTACTACTATAACTACTGTAACTACTACTACTATAACTACTGTGACTACTATAACTACTACTACTATAACTACTATAACTACTGTGACTACCACTACTACTACTACTACTATAACTACTATAACTACTACTACTATAACTACTATAACTACTGTGACTACTATAACTACTACTACTATAACTACTATAACTACTACTACTATAACTACTATAACTACTACTACTACTACTACTATAACTACTGTGACTACTATAACTACTACTACTACTTTAACTACTGTGACTACTATAACTACTACTACTATAACTACTGTGACTACTATAACTACTGTGACTACTATAACTACTACTACTATAACTACTATAACTACTACTACTATAACTACTATAACTACTGTGACTACTATAACTACTGTAACTACTACTACTATAACTACTACTACTACTACTATAACTACTACTACTACTGTGACTACTATAACTACTACTACTATAACTACTACTACTATAACTACTATAACTACTACTACTATAACTACTGTGACTACTATAACTACTATAACTACTACTACTATAACTACTACTACTATAACTACTACTACTACTATAACTACTGTGACTACTATAACTACTACTACTATAACTACTGTGACTACTATAACTACTATAACTACTGTGACTACTATAACTACTACTACTATAACTACTACTACTATAACTACTATAACTACTACTACTATAACTACTACTACTATAACTACTACTACTACTATAACTACTGTGACTACTATAACTACTACTACTATAACTACTGTGACTACTATAACTACTATAACTACTACTACTATAACTACTACTACTATAACTACTACTACTATAACTACTACTACTACTATAACTACTATAACTACTACTACTACTATAACTACTACTACTACTATAACTACTACTACTACTACTACTACTACTACTATAACTACTACTACTATGACTACTATGACTACTATAACTACTGTGACTACTATTACTATAAGTACTTTGACTCCAAATATTAATACTATGTCTACTGTGACTAACACCGTTACAACAGTCCTTTGTGTAATTCCTAGCCTGTGTTTATCAGATTGTGTCTATATCAGTGGTTCCCAGACATTGTTGTTCCATGACTCATCAAGGGCCATTTAAATGTTGATCCATCGGATAATGGAAGCAATGTGGTTGACAAGATGTAGAAGGTGGGGTGACCCTCCAAAATACTCATTGTTTGGTAAACATTACCACTGACTTGCATCAACAAAATGTCCTTGTCTCATTTGGGGGCACATTACATGATGTTTATGATATTAAAACGTACACTGAATGTCGAGCTGGAGCGTTGTTGAGTTGTCCGATCCGTGTTGATTTTTAGCTTGGCAGAAGTACTGTGTATTACCATTGACATTATCTACTGTGTACGTCTGTTCAGGTCCTATTACACTGCGTGTTTCGCTCTTGTCCACTGAGTACCAGTTATAGCTGGACACTTGTGGGTTGGCATCACTGTTACAGGTCAGAGTCACTGAACTGCCCTTCAACACTGGACCAGAGGAATTCACTGATACTGACGTGCTCCTAGGAGGATCTGGAGGGAAAGATTGGTATCTGCATTAATAAAGAACAAGAAGAACAAGAACAAGAAGAAGAAGAAGAAGAAGAACAAGAAGAAGAACAAGAAGAACAAGAACAAGAAGAAGAAGAAGAACAAGAAGAACAAGAAGAAGAAGAAGAAGAACAAGAAGAAGAACAAGAAGAAGAAGAAGAACAAGAAGAAGAACAAGAAGAACAAGAACAAGAAGAACAAGAAGAACAAGAAGAACAAGAAGAACAACAAGAACAACAAGAAGAACAAGAAGAACAAGAAAAACAAGAAGAACAAGAAGAACAAGAAGAAGAACAAGAAGAACAAGAAGAAGAAGAACAAGAAGAACAAGAACAAGAACAAGAAGAAGAAGAAGAAGAAGAACAAGAAGAAGAAGAAGAACAAGAAGAAGAAGAACAAGAAGAAGAAGAAGAACAAGAACAAGAACAAGAAGAAGAAGAAGAACTAGAAGAAGAAGAACAAGAAGAAGAAGAAGAACTAGAAGAAGAACAAGAACAAGAAGAAGAACAAGAAAAAGAACAAGAACAAGAAGAAGTAGAAGAAGAAGAACAAGAACAAGAAGAAGAAGAACAAGAACTAGAAGAACAAGAACAAGAACATGAACAAGAAGAAGAAGAACAAGAACAAGACGAAGAACAAGAAAAAGAACAAGAACAAGAAGAACTAGAAGAACAAGAACAAGAACAAGAATTAGAACAAGAACAAGAAGAAGAACAAGAAAAAGAACAAGAACAAGAAGAAGTAGAAGAAGAAGAACAAGAACAAGAAGAAGAAGAACAAGAACTAGAAGAACAAGAACAAGAACATGAACAAGAAGAAGAAGAGTAACACAACAACAGCATTGTTGAATAACTCCCCAAAATGTTTGCCGATGGTTGAATTGGTCGTGTAGCTACAGTATACATACACTGTACCACCACATCTATCAGCGTTGAGTTCTGTCCTCCATGGTCGTTTCTGCCCTCACAGTAAAACTGGTGGACTTCTGCCGACACGCTGATCTCTAGCCTCTTCCCAACCCCAAGCCGTACCACCTGGTCTCCCTTCACACTGTACCAGGTGAAGCTGCTTACTGGTGGGTTGCCATTGCTGCTGCAGGTCAGATTCACCATCGTACCATGAAACACGGGTCCAGATGGGACGGCTGACACAGACATGGTTTTAGGACCATCTGGAGGAAAATAGACAATTCACACGTTATACTGTATGTGTGACTCAAGGCTTCATTAGCCTACCGAGCTAAAGCCCTTTTTAACACAAGTATTATATAGGCTTACGTATCTTTACAGACTGTAACCCATAGATCTCAACGACTCCAGACGATGTTAGCCTACCGAGCTAAAGCCTTTCAAACAAATCAAATAAATAAATAAAATGTATTTATAAAGCCCTTCTCACATCAGCTGATATATCAAAGTGCTGAACAGAAATCCAAACAGCAAGCAATGCAGGTGTAGAAGCACGGTGGCTAGGAAAAACTCCCTAGAAAGGCCAAAACCTAGGAAGAAACCTAGAGAGGAACCAGGCTATGAGGGGTGGCCAGTCCTCTTCTGGCTGTGCCAGAACATGGCCAAGATGTTCAAATGTTCATAAATGACCAGCATGGTCAAATAATAGTAATCACAGTGAACAGGTCAGGGTTCCATAGCCGCAGGCAGAACAGTTGAAACTGGAGCAGCAGTATCATATAGGTTTATGTAGCTTTACAGACTGTAACCCACAGATCTCAACGGGCTCCAGACGATGTTAGACTACCGAGCTAAAGCCTTGTTGATATTTATAATGTAAGTGACATTTAGCAGACACTTTTAGCCAAAGCAACTTACAGTTATGCGTGCGTACATTTTACATATGGGTAGTCCCCTGGGGGATTGAACCTACTACCCTGGCCGGAGGGAGTACTATGCTCTACCAACTGAGAGGACCACAGACAAGCTTACTCATCGTGGAACTGTACTCTGGTTCCTTGAACAACCTCCACTACACTTACACAACACAGGTACTTTAGTGATCGTTGAATTACGTGCGCCACACACATTCTTGGCTTCACAGTAGAAGTGGGTATTGTCCGCCCAGATTTTGGTGCTCAGGACCGGCCCGTGGCCTGTAGATCTGGTGTCACCCGCTCTCACTGAGTACCAGCGGAAGCTGATCACTGGTGGGTTGGCATCACTGCTGCAGGTCAGAATCACTGAACTGCCCTCTAACACTTCGCCAGAGGGACTCACTGATACTGACGTGTTCCAAGGAGGATCTGGAGGGGAAAGGAAACATAAAGATGATCATCTTATCATGTCTACAAATTAATAGAACCAATTCATGTCAACAAAACAGCAACAAACAACAACAAAACTTTTGGAGCTGACAGATCTTTAAAAAAATTAAGAATCCACTCCAATAAAAAGGTCAGAGGTCAGAGGTGATACAGCGCCTTCAGAAAGCCTTAGTTGACGTTGTTACAGCCTGAATTAAAAATGAATTAAATGGAGGCGCTGTGTCACTAGCCTACCCACGATACCCCACAATGTCCCTGTGTAAGCACTAGCGGTTCTGGGGGGGCCAGTGCCCCTGTGACAACAATTTTGGACCCCCTTGTGGCCTCCCTAAATGTGGAGTATGAAATCATTTTTACGTAACATATTTTTTGCTATCGTTCTTTTTTTTTTACATCCGTTATTAGACAGTGGCAACGATGATGATTATGAACATGGTCTTATGCCATGGTGCTAATGCCTGCACTGCAGTGAAGAAAACAATATGACAACAATAACGTCTAATGTAACTGGCCCCTCTAACAGTACAACTGGCCCCTCTAACAGTACAACTGGGCCCTCTAACAGTACAACTGGCCCCTCTAACAGTACAACTGGCCCCTCTAACAGTACAACTGGCCCCTCTAACAGTACAACTGGCCCCTCTAACAGTACAACTGGCCCCTCTAACAGTACAACTGGCCCCTCTAACAGTACAACTGGGCCCCTCTAACAGTACAACTGGCCCCTCTAACAGTACAACTGGCCCCTCTAACAGTACAACAGGCCCCTCTAACAGTACAACTGGCCCCTCTAACAGTACAACCGGCCCCTCTAACAGTACAACTGGCCCCTCTAACAGTACAACTGGCCCCTCTAACAGTACAACTGGCCCCTCTAACAGTACAACCGGCCCCTCTGACAGTACAACTGGCCCCCCCTCTAACAGTACAACTGGCCCCCCCTCTAACAGTACAACTGGCCCCTCTGACAGTACAACTGGCCCCTCTAACAGTACAACTGGCCCCTCTAACAGTACAACTGGCCCCTCTAACAGTACAACTGGCCCCTCTAGCAGTACAACTGGCCCCTCTAACAGTTCAACTGGCCCCCCTAACAGTACAACTGGCCCCTCTAACAGTACAACTGGCCCCTCTAACAGTACAACTGGCCCCTCTAACAGTACAACTGGCCCCTCTAACAGTACAACTGGCCCCTCTGACAGTACAACTGGCCCCTCTAACAGTACAACTGGCCCCCCTAACAGTACAACTGGCCCCTCTGACAGTACAACTGGCCCCTCTAACAGTACAACTGGCCCCTCTAACAGTACAACTGGCCCCTCTAACAGTACAACTGGCCCCTCTAACAGTACAACTGGCCCCTCTAACAGTACAACCGGCCCCTCTGACAGTACAACCGGCCCCTCTAACAGTACAACTGGCCCCTCTAGCAGTACAACTGGCCCCCTCTAACAGTACAACTGGCCCCTCTAACAGTACAACCGGCCCCTCTAACAGTACAACTGGCCCCTCTAACAGTACAACTGGCCCCTCTAACAGTACAACTGGCCCCTCTAACAGTACAGCTGGCCCCTCTAACAGTACAACTGGCCCCTCTAACAGTACAACTGGCCCCTCTAACAGTACAACTGGCCCCTCTAACAGTACAACTGGCCCCTCTAACAGTACAACTGGCCCCTCTAACAGTACAACTGGCCCCTCTAACAGTACAACTGGCCCCTCTAACAGTACAGCTGGCCCCAGCGTGGCCCTCCCAGTTGAAATGATCTAGAACCGCCACTGTGTGGAAGTATACTATTTTGGATATTTAAAAAAAATAAAATGTATTACAAATGAAAAGCTGAAAAGTCTTGAGTCAATAATGATTTAAACCCTTTGTTACGGCATCCCTACATAAGTTCAGTAGTGAAAATGTGCTTAACACTCCGTATGGAAATTATAGTGTTCAACATGATTTTTAAATGACTTCCCCATCTCTGTACCCCAACACATACAATTATCTGTAAGGTCCCTCAGTCGAGCAGTTCATTTCAAACACAGATTCAACCACAAAGACCAGGGAGCTTTTCCCAATGCGTGGTAAACAACACCTATTGGTAGATGGGTAAAAATTAGAAAAAAAAGCAGACATTGAATATCCCTTTGAGCAAACCGCTCAGGGATTTCACAATGAGGTCAACGGTGACTTTAAAACAGTTACAGAGTTTAATGGCTGTGATAGGAGGAAAACTGAGGATGGATCAACAACATTGTAGTTACTCCACAATACGAACCTAAATTACAGAGTGAAAAGAAGGAAGCCTGTACAGAATGGAAATCCCTGAGCGGTTTCCTTCCTCTCCTGCGACCGAGTTCGGAAGGACGCCTGTATTTTTGTAGTGACTGGGGTGTAGTTATACACCATCCAAAGTGTACTGAATAACTTCACCATGCTCAAAGGGAGTGTAAGGTGGGCATAAAGAAATCATGTTAAACACTATTATTGCAAACAAAGTGAGTCCATGCAAATTGTTACGTGAATTGTTCAGCAAATATTTACTCTTGATTGTATTTAGGTCATAACAAAGGGGTTGAATACTTAATAACTCAATTTTAACTTTTGATTTTAACTTTTATTAATCTATAAAAACGTATAAAACCATCATTCCACTCTGACATTATGGGGTATTATGGGTAGGCATGTGCCAAATCATATAATATTTAATCCACATCAAATTCAGACTATAACACAGCAAAATGTGTAAAAAAAAATTCAGGGTTCAGTAGTGATTGTTCCAAACATTGAATACATTGGGTAGAAAATGTTCCATTATACTACATTATACATTATACTCACACGAGTATGTGAGTTACCGAACAACCACAAGTGCATCTAAAGTATCGTATACATTCAGAACGTAGTCAGACCCTGTCACGTTCCTGACCTGTTTTCTGTTAGTTTTGTATGTGTTAGTTGGTCAGGGCGTGAGTTTGGGTGGGCAGTCTATGTGTTCTGTTTCTATGTTGGTTTAAAGAGTCATATTAAGGTAGGTGTTTTCACACTGTTTGTTTGTGGGTGGTTGTCTCCTGTGTTAGTGTCTGTCTATGTTGCACCATACGGGACTGTTTCGGTTTGTTTGTTCATTTTGTTCGTTCGGTTTTTATGTAGTCATTTCCCTGTGCGTGCGTTCTTCGTGTTACATGTAAGTTCTTACGTCCAGGTTTTGTCTACATGCGTTTTGTTATTTTGTTAGTTAATTCAAGTATAGTTCGTTTTTTGTCTTCGTTGTTTTGTCGTGTCTAATAAATATCATGTCGAAGTATCACGCTGCGTCTTGGTTCAATCCATGCTCCTCCTCTTCGGATGAAGAGGAAGAGGAGAACCGTTACAGAACCACCCACCCTTCCAGAACCAAGCAGCGTGAGTTCGAGCAGCGGCCAAGAGATCAGGACTCATGGACTTGGGAGGAAGTATTAGAGGGAAAAGGACACTGGGGAATATCGCCGCGCTCGTGAGGAGATGGAGGCAGCGAGAGCCCAACAGCGGTGGTATGAGGAGGCAGCAAGAAGACGTGGATGGAAGCCGGAGAATCAAGCTCGAGACCGGATTTATGAAGGTATGCGGCTAGCACGGAAGCCCGTGAAGAAACCCCAAAAATTTCTTGGGGGGGGGCTAAGAGGTAGTGGGCCAAGGGCAGGTAGGAGACCTGCGCCCACTTCCCAGGCTAACCGTGGAGAGCGGGAGTACGGGCAGACACCGTGTTACGCAGTAGAGCACGGTGTCTCTTGTACGTGTGCATAGCCCGGTGCGGGTTATTCCACCTCCCCGCACTGGTAGGGCTAGATTGAGCGTTGAGCCGGATGTCATGAAGCCGGCCCTACATATCTGGCCACCAGTACGTCTCCTTGGGCCGGCTTACATGGCACCAGCCTTACGCATGGTGTTCCCGGTTCGCCTACATAGCCCGGTGCGGGTTATTCCACCTCCCCGCACTGGTCGGGTGACGGGGAGCATTCAACCAGGTAAGGTTGGGCAGGCTCAATGCTCAAGGGAGCCAGTACGCCTGCACAGTCCGGTATTTCCGGCGCTACCTCCCCGCCCCAGCCCAGTACCACCAGTGCCTACACCACGCACCAGGCTTCCAGTGCGTTTTCAGAGCCCTGTTCCTCCTCCACGCACTCTTCCTATGGTGCGTGTCTCCAGCCCAGTGCCTCCAGTTCCGGCACTACGCACTAAGCCACCTGTGCGTCTCCAGAGTCCTGTACGCACTGTTCCTTCTCTCCTTCTCCCCGCACTCATTCTGAGGTGCGTGCTCTCAGCCCGGTACCACCAGTCCCGGTACCACGCACCAGTCCTATAGTGCGCTTTGAGAACTCAGTGTGTCATGTTACCGCTCCCCGCACTAGCCTTGAGGTGCGTGTCTCCAGTCCGGTACCACCAGTTCCGGTACCACGCACCAGGCCTACAGTGCGTCTCAGCCGGTCAGAGTCTGCCGTCTGCCAAGCAGCGCCTGAACTGCCCGTCTGCCAAGCAGCGCCTGAACTGCCCGTCTGCCAAGCGGCGCCTGAACTGCCCGTCTGCCAAGCGGCGCCTGAACTGCCCGTCTGTCAAGCGGCGCCTGAACTGCCCGTCTGTATTGAGCCTTCAAAGCCGCCCGTCTGCCATGAGCCTGCAAAGCCGCCCGTCTGCCATGAGCCTACAGAGCCGTCCGCCAGACAGGAGCCGCTAGAGCCTTCCGCCAGACAGGAGCCGCTAGAGCCTTCCGCCAGACCGGATCAGCCAGAGCCTTCCGCCAGACCGGATCAGCCAGAGCCTTCCGCCAGACCGGATCAGCCAGAGCCTTCCGCCAGACCGGATCAGCCAGAGCCGTCAGCTAGCCATGAGCGTCCAGAGCCGTCAGCGAGCCATGAGCGTCCAGAGCCGTCAGCCAGCCATGAGCGTCCAGAGCCGTCAGCCAGCCATGAGCGTCCAGAGCCGTCAGCTAGCCATGAGCGTCCAGAGCCGTCAGCTAGCCATGAGCGTCCAGAGCCGTCAGCCAACCATGAGCTGTCCCTCAGTCCAGAGCTGCCATGTATCCAGAACTGCCCCTCAGTCCAGAGCTGTCTCTCTGTCCGGAGCTGCCCTTCAGTCCGGAGTTGCCCCTCTATCCTGAGCTACCTCTCTATCCTGAGCTACCTCTCTATCCTGAGCTACCTCTCTATCCTGAACTACCTATCTGTCCTGAGCTACCTTGTCCCGGAGCTGTCCCTTATTTTGATGTTACCCGGTATATTAGGTGGGTGGAGTAAGAGGGTGGTCATTCTGAGGGAGAGACGTAAGCTGGGATTGACTATGGTGGGGTGGGGACCTCGCCCAGAGCCTGAGCCACCACCGTGGTCAGATGCCCACCCTGACCCTCCCCTAGACTTTGTGCTGGTGCGCCCGGAGTTCGCACCTTAAGGGGGGGGGTTATGTCACGTTCCTGACCTGTTTTCTGTTAGTTTTGTATGTGTTAGTTGGTCAGGACGTGAGTTTGGGTGGGCAGTCTATGTGTTCTGTTTCTATGTTGGTTTAAAGAGTCATATTAAGGTAGGTGTTTTCACACTGTTTGTTTGTGGGTGGTTGTCTCCTGTGTTAGTGTCTGTCTATGTTGCACCATACGGGACTGTTTCGGTTTGTTTGTTCATTTTGTTCGTTCGGTTTTTATGTAGTCATTTCCCTGTGCGTGCGTTCTTCGTGTTACATGTAAGTTCTTACGTCCAGGTTTTGTCTACATGCGTTTTGTTATTTTGTTAGTTAATTCAAGTATAGTTCGTTTTTTGTCTTCGTTGTTTTGTCGTGTCTAATAAATATCATGTCGAAGTATCACGCTGCGTCTTGGTTCAATCCATGCTCCTCCTCTTCGGATGAAGAGGAAGAGGAGAACCGTTACAGACCCCTTCGATTTTTTTTTCTCACCATTTTCCTACGTTACAGCCTTATTCTAAAATGTATTAAAAACATTTCGTTTTTTCCTCATCAATCTACACACATTACCCTATTAAAAATAAAGGTTTTTATACATTTTGGAAATATCACATTTACATTAGTATTCAGACCCTCTACGCACGCTGCCTCCACCATGCTTCACCGTAGGGATGGTTCAAGGTTTCCTCCAGAAGTGACGCTTGGCATTCAGGCCAAAGAGTTTAATCTTGGTTTCATCAGACCAGAGAATCTTGTTTCTTGTGGTCTGAGAGTCCTTTAGGTGCCTTTTGGCAAACTCCAAGCGCCTTGTAATGTGCCTTTTACTGAGGAGTGGCTTCCATCTGACCACTCTACCGTAAAGGCCTGATATGTGGAGTGCTGCAGAGATGGTTGTTCTTCTGGAAGGTTCTCCCATCTCCACAGAGGAACTCTGGAGCTCTGTCAGAGTGACCATCGGGTTCTTGGTCATCTCCCTGACCAAGGCCCTTTTCCCCCGATTGCTGTTTGGCCAGGCAGCCAGCTCTAGGAAGAGTCTTGGGGGTTCCAAACTTCTTCCATTTAAGAATGATGGAGTCCACTTTGTTCTTGGGGACCTTCAATGCTGCCATACATTTTTGTTACCCTCTCCCAGACCGGTGCTGCGACACAATCCTGTCTCGGAGCACTACGGACAATTCCTTCAACCTCATGGCTTGGTTTTTGCTCTGAGATGCACTGTCAACTGTGGGACCTTATATAGACAGGTGTGTGCCTTTCCAAATCATGTCCAATCAATTGAATTTACCACAGGTGGACTCCAATCAAGTTGTAGAAACATCTCAAGGATGATCAATGGAAACAGGATGCACTTGAACTGAATTTCGAGCCTCATAGCAAAGGGTCTGATTACTTAAGTAAATAAGGTATTTCATTTTTTATTTTATTTTATTTTAAACAGCCTGTTTTTGCTTAGTCATTATGGGTTATTAGATGGGGGGAAAAACATTATAATTTCATCCATTTTAGAATAAGGCTGTAACGTAACAAAATGTGGAAAAAGTCAAGGGGTCTGAATACTTTCCAAGTACACGGTATAACTGTCCAACCTGTTATTGGTTCTACCTGGAACCAGAGGGTTCTTCATGAGAGGATTCTACACAATAAAAGGGTTGTATGTGGCAGTCAAAAAGGTTCCCCCATAGGGACAAATGACAGAATGTCTATTGGTTTTAATCTTTTAACAATCTTTCTCAATTGTTATCATACGCACAGAGTCGGTGGCGTAGCGGGAAATTCAGTTCCCTGGCAACAAAGAGGTCGTGAGTTCAAAGTCCCAGTGAGATTGACTCCCAAGTAATCAGAATACAGCAGCATACTGTCCCTTACATCAATAACACCTTAAAAATGCAATAATGTTTTGTATATTTACCATATTTCCTCTGCAATCAGTAACTGAGATTTTTCTTACAGTGTAATGAAGAACCCTCTGGTTCTATCAGCGTGATGAAGAACCCTCTGGATCTATCAGTGTAATGAAGAACCCTCTGGTTCTATCAGTGTAATGAAGAACCCTCTGGATCTATCAGCGTAATGAAGAACCCTCTGGTTCTATCAGTGTAATGAAAAAACCTCTGGTTCTATCAGTGTAATGAAAAACGCTCTGGTTCTATCAGTGTAATGAAGAACCCTCTGGTTCTATCAGTGGAACCCTCTGGTTCTATCAGTGTAATGAAGAATCCCTCTGGTTCTATCAGTGTAAAGAACCCTCTGGTTCTATCAGTGTAAAGAACCCTCTGGTTCTATCAGCGTAATGAAGAACCCTCTGGATCTATCAGTGTAATGAAGAACCCTCTGGTTCTATCAGTGTAAAGAACCCTCTGGTTCTATCAGTGTAAAGAACCCTCTGGATCTATCAGTGTAATGAAGAACCCTCTGGATCTATCAGTGTAATGAAGAACCCTCTGGTTCTATCAGTGTAATGAAGAACCCTCTGGTTCTATCAGTGTAATGAAGAACCCTCTGGTTCTATCAGTGTAATGAAGAACCCTCTGGTTCTATCAGTGTAATAAAGAACCCTCTGGTTCTATCAGTGTAATGAAGAACCCTCTGGTTCTATCAGTGTAAAGAACCCTCTGGATCTATCAGCGTAATGAAGAACCCTCTGGTTCTATCAGTGTAATAAAGAACCCTCTGGTTCTATCAGTGTAATGAAGAACCCTCTGGTTCTATCAGTGTAAAGAACCCTCTGGATCTATCAACGTAATGAAGAACCCTCTGGTTCTATCAGTGGAACCCTCTGGTTCTATCAGTGGAACCCTCTGGTTCTATCAGTGTAATGAAGAACCCTCTGGTTCTATCAGTGTAATGAAGAACCCTCTGGATCTATCAGTGTAATGAAGAACCCTCTGGTTCTATCAGTGTAATGAAGAACCCTTTGGATCTTTCAGTGTAATGAAGAACCCTCTGGTTCTATCAGTGGAACCCTCTGGTTCTATCAGTGTAATGAAGAACCCTCTGGTTCTATCAGTGTAGTGAAGAACCCTCTGGTTCTATCAGTGTAAAGAACACTCTGGATCTATCAGCGTAATAAAGAACCCTCTGGATCTATCAGAGTAATGAAGAACCCTCTGGATCTATCAGTGTAATGAAGAACCCTCTGGATCTATCAGCGTAATGAAGAACCCTCTGGTTCTATCAGTGTAATGAAGAACCCTCTGGTTCTATCAGTGTAATGAAGAACCCTCTGGTTCTATCAGTGTAATGAAGAACCCTCTGGTTCTGTCAGTGGAACCCTCTGGTTCTATCAGTGTAATGAAGAACCCCCTGGATCTATCAGTGTAACGAAGAACCCTTGGTTCTATCAGTGTAATGAAGAACCCTCTGGTTCTATCAGTGTAAAGAACCCTCTGGTTCAATCAGTGTAAAGAACCCTCTGGATCTATCAGCGTAATGAAGAACCCTCTGGTTCTATCAGTGTAATGAAAAAACCTCTGGTTCTATCAGTGTAATGAAAAACGCTCTGGTTCTATCAGTGTAATGAAGAACCCTCTGGTTCTATCAGTGGAACCCTCTGGTTCTATCAGTATAATGAAGAATCCCTCTGGTTCTATCAGTGTAAAGAACCCTCTGGTTCTATCAGTGTAAAGAACCCTCTGGATCTATCAGCGTAATGAAGAACCCTCTGGATCTATCAGTGTAATGAAGAACCCTCTGGTTCTATCAGTGTAAAGAACCCTCTGGTTCTATCAGTGTAAAGAACCCTCTGGATCTATCAGTGTAATGAAGAACCCTCTGGTTCTATCAGTGTAATGAAGAACCCTCTGGTTCTATCAGTGTAATGAAGAACCCTCTGGTTCTATCAGTGTAATGAAGAACCCTCTGGTTCTATCAGTGTAATAAAGAACCCTCTGGTTCTATCAGTGTAATGAAGAACCCTCTGGTTCTATCAGTGTAAAGAACCCTCTGGATCTATCAGCGTAATGAAGAACCCTCTGGTTCTATCAGTGTAATAAAGAACCCTCTGGTTCTATCAGTGTAATGAAGAACCCTCTGGTTCAATCAGTGTAAAGAACCCTCTGGATCTATCAACGTAATGAAGAACCCTCTGGTTCTATCAGTGGAACCCTCTGGTTCTATCAGTGGAACCCTCTGGTTCTATCAGTGTAATGAAGAACCCTCTGGTTCTATCAGTGTAATGAAGAACCCTCTGGATCTATCAGTGTAATGAAGAACCCTCTGGTTCTATCAGTGTAATGAAGAACCCTTTGGATCTTTCAGTGTAATGAAGAACCCTCTGGTTCTATCAGTGGAACCCTCTGGTTCTATCAGTGTAATGAAGAACCCTCTGGTTCTATCAGTGTAGTGAAGAACCCTCTGGTTCTATCAGTGTAAAGAACACTCTGGATCTATCAGCGTAATAAAGAACCCTCTGGATCTATCAGTGTAATGAAGAACCCTCTGGTTCTAGCAGTGTAAAGAACCCTCTGGATCTATCAGTGTAAAGAACCCTCTGGTTCTATCAGCGTAATGAAGAACCCTCTGGTTCTATCAGTGTAAAGAACCCTCTGGATCTATTAGCGTAATGAAGAACCCTCTGGTTCTATCAGTGTAATGAAGAACCCTCTGGTTCTATCAGTGTAATGAAGAACCCTCTGGTTCTATCAGTGTAATGAAACCCCATCTGGTTCTATCAGTGTAATGAAGAACCCTCTGGATCTATCAGCGTAATGAAGAACCCTCTGGTTAGATCAGTGTAATGAAGAACCCTCTGGTTCTATCAGCGTAATGAAGAACCCTCTGGTTCTATCAGTGTAATGAAGAACCCTCTGGAATAATCAGTAGAACCCTCTGTTTCTATCAGTGTAAAGAAGAAGCCTCTGGATCTATCAGCGTAATGAAGAACCCTATGGTTCTATCAGCGTAATGAAGAACCCTCTGGATCTATCAGTGTAATGAAGAACCCACTGGTTCTATCAGTGGAACCCTCTGGTTCTATCAGCGTAATGAAGAACCCTCTGGATCTATCAGTGTAATGAAGAACCCTATGGTTCTATCAGTGGAACCCTCTGGTTCTATCAGCGTAATGAAGAACCCTCTGGATCTATCAGTGTAATGAAGAACCCTCTGGTTCTATCAGTGGAACCCTCTGGATCTATCAGCGTAATGAAGAACCCTCTGGTTCTATCAGTGTAAAGAACCCTATGGATCTATCAGCGTAATGAAGAACCCTCTGGATCTATCAGTTTAATGAAGAACCCTCTAGTTCTATCAGTGTAAAGAACCCTATGGTTCTATCAGTGTAAAGAACCCTCTGGATCTATCAGTGTAATGAAGAACCCTCTGGTTCTATCAGTGTAATGAAGAACCCTCTGGTTCTATCAGTGTAATGAAGAACCCTCTGGTTCTATCAGTGTAATGAAGAACCCTCTGGATCTATCAGTGTAATGAAGAACCCTATGGTTCTATCAGTGGAACCCTCTGGTTCTATCAGCATAATGAAGAACCCTCTGGATCTATCAGTGTAATGAAGAACCCTCTGGTTCTATCAGTGGAACACTCTGGATCTATCAGCGTAATGAAGAACCCTCTGGTTCTATCAGTGTAAAGAACCCTATGGATCTATCAGCGTAATGAAGAACCCTCTGGATCTATCAGTGTAATGAAGAACCCTCTGGTTCTATCAGTGTAAAGAACCCTCTGGATCTATCAGTGTAATGAAGAACCCTCTGGTTCTATCAGTGTAATGAAGAACCCTCTGGTTCTATCAGTGTAATGAAGAACCCTCTGGTTCTATCAGTGTAATAAAGAACCCTCTGGTTCTATCAGTGTAATGAAGAACCCTCTGGTTCTATCAGTGGAACCCTCTGGTTCTATCAGTGGAACCATCTGGTTCTATCAGTGGAACCCTCTGGTTCTATCAGTGTAATGAAGAACCCTCTGGTTCTATCAGTGTAATGAAGAACCCTCTGGTTCTATCAGTGGAACCCTCTGGATCTATCAGCGTAATGAAGAACCCTCTGGTTCTATCAGTGTAAAGAACCCTATGGATCTATCAGCGTAATGAAGAACCCTCTGGATCTATCAGTGTAATGAAGAACCCTCTGGTTCTATCAGTGGAACCCTCTGGTTCTATCAGTGGAACCCTCTGGTTCTATCAGTGTAATGAAGAACCCTCTGGATCTATCAGTGTAATGAAGAACCCTTTGGATCTTTCAGTGTAATGAAGAACCCTCTGGTTCTATCAGTGGAACCCTCTGGTTCTATCAGTGTAATGAAGAACCCTCTGGGTCTATCAGTGTAGTGAAGAACCCTCTGGTTCTATCAGTGTAAAGAACCCTCTGGATCTATCAGCGTAATGAAGAACCCTCTGGATCTATCAGTGTAATGAAGAACCCTCTGGTTCTATCAGTGTAAAGAACCCTCTGGATCTATCAGTGTAAAGAACCCTCTGGTTCTATCAGCGTAATGAAGAACCCTCTGGTTCTATCAGTGTAAAGAACCCTCTGGATCTATTAGCGTAATGAAGAACCCTCTGGTTCTATCAGTGTAATGAAGAACCCTCTGGTTCTATCAGTGTAATGAAGAACCCTCTGGTTCTATCAGTGTAATGAAAAACCCTCTGGTTCTATCAGTGTAATGAAGAACCCTCTGGATCTATCAGCGTAATGAAGAACCCTCTGGTTCTATCAGTGTAATGAAGAACCCTCTGGTTCTATCAGTGTAATGAAGAACCCTCTGGTTCTATCAGTGTAATGAAAAACCCTCTGGTTCTATCAGTGTAATGAAGAACCCTCTGGAATAATCAGTAGAACCCTCTGTTTCTATCAGTGTAAAGAAGAAGCCTCTGGATCTATCAGCGTAATGAAGAACCCTATGGTTCTATCAGCGTAATGAAGAACCCTCTGGATCTATCAGTGTAATGAAGAACCCACTGGTTCTATCAGTGGAACCCTCTGGTTCTATCAGCGTAATGAAGAACCCTCTGGATCTATCAGTGTAATGAAGAACCCTATGGTTCTATCAGTGGAACCCTCTGGTTCTATCAGCGTAATGAAGAACCCTCTGGATCTATCAGTGTAATGAAGAACCCTCTGGTTCTATCAGTGGAACCCTCTGGATCTATCAGCGTAATGAAGAACCCTCTGGTTCTATCAGTGTAAAGAACCCTATGGATCTATCAGCGTAATGAAGAACCCTCTGGATCTATCAGTTTAATGAAGAACCCTCTGGTTCTATCAGTGTAAAGAACCCTATGGTTCTATCAGTGTAAAGAACCCTCTGGATCTATCAGTGTAATGAAGAACCCTCTGGTTCTATCAGTGTAATGAAGAACCCTCTGGTTCTATCAGTGTAATGAAGAACCCTCTGGTTCTATCAGTGTAATGAAGAACCCTCTGGATCTATCAGTGTAATGAAGAACCCTATGGTTCTATCAGTGGAACCCTCTTGTTCTATCAGCGTAATGAAGAACCCTCTGGATCTATCAGTGTAATGAAGAACCCTCTGGTTCTATCAGTGGAACCCTCTGGATCTATCAGCGTAATGAAGAACCCTCTGGTTCTATCAGTGTAAAGAACCCTATGGATCTATCAGCGTAATGAAGAACCCTCTGGATCTATCAGTGTAATGAAGAACCCTCTGGTTCTATCAGTGGAACCCTCTGGTTCTATCAGTGTAATGAAGAACCCTCTGGTTCTATCAGTGTAGTGAAGAACCCTCTGGTTCTATCAGTGTAAAGAACACTCTGGATCTATCAGCGTAATAAAGAACCCTCTGGATCTATCAGTGTAATGAAGAACCCTCTGGTTCTAGCAGTGTAAAGAACCCTCTGGATCTATCAGTGTAAAGAACCCTCTGGTTCTATCAGCGTAATGAAGAACCCTCTGGTTCTATCAGTGTAAAGAACCCTCTGGATCTATTAGCGTAATGAAGAACCCTCTGGTTCTATCAGTGTAATGAAGAACCCTCTGGTTCTATCAGTGTAATGAAGAACCCTCTGGTTCTATCAGTGTAATGAAACCCCATCTGGTTCTATCAGTGTAATGAAGAACCCTCTGGATCTATCAGCGTAATGAAGAACCCTCTGGTTAGATCAGTGTAATGAAGAACCCTCTGGTTCTATCAGCGTAATGAAGAACCCTCTGGTTCTATCAGTGTAATGAAGAACCCTCTGGAATAATCAGTAGAACCCTCTGTTTCTATCAGTGTAAAGAAGAAGCCTCTGGATCTATCAGCGTAATGAAGAACCCTATGGTTCTATCAGCGTAATGAAGAACCCTCTGGATCTATCAGTGTAATGAAGAACCCACTGGTTCTATCAGTGGAACCCTCTGGTTCTATCAGCGTAATGAAGAACCCTCTGGATCTATCAGTGTAATGAAGAACCCTATGGCTCTATCAGTGGAACCCTCTTCCAGAGGGTTCCACTGATAGACCAGAGGTTCTTCATTACACTGATAATCCAAGGGTTCTTCATTACGCTGATAGAACC
>NC_052318.1:2402691-2437939 GCF_016432855.1 Salvelinus namaycush | reverse complement strand
GCTTAGGTTATCAAACTTCTGGGAAAACTCCTTCATGGATAGCTTGGTCTCTTTCTCACTCTCCATGTTTGACAGCTCCCTCAGCATCTTACAGACTGCCAGAGCACTGAGTACAGACTCCCCTGACTGGGAAAGAACGAGGAGGAGGGAGAGAGAGACAGACAGAGCGACAGAAGAGAGACAGATTTTTTATTTATTAGGGGAGAGCGAGAGAGAGAGAGAGAGGGAGAGAGGGAGAGAGAGAGACACACAACGACAGAAGAGAGACAGATTTTTTATTTATTAGAGGAGAGCGAGAGAGAGAGAGGGAGAGAGAGAGAGGGAGAGAGAGAGGGAGAGAGAGAGAGAGACACAGAGCGACAGAAGAGAGACAGATTTTTTATTTATTAGGGGAGAGCGAGAGAGAGGGAGAGAGGGAGACACAGAGTGACAGATGAGAGACAGATTTGCTTTATTAGGAGAGAGAGAGAGCGAGAGAGAGAGAGAGAGAGAGAGAGAGAGAGAGAGAGAGAGAGAGAGAGAGAGAGAGAGAGAGAGAGAGAGAGAGAGAGAGAGAGAGAAAGAGAGGGAGGGAGTTAAATAATTTTGTCTCTTAAAACGCATCATTGCATTGTTAAACGTGCTGTAATTTTTTACAGATTGCTTATAGGAATCCAGCACCAGGATTTTCAGTGATCATGTTGTTTATCGTTCCTACCATCTCGCTGCGGTTCTGCAGCACAGCCCAGATGAACAAAGAGGCCCAGGGAGAGAGACAGTGCTGCTTCCTGTACAGGCAGGAAGAAACAACTTATTCCCCTGAGAGGCGGGGAGGGGAGAGAGGGGGAAGACAGATATAGAGAGGGGGAGAGGGAGAGGGATATAAAGAGGCGAAGCGGGAGAAATATACATAGGAGAATATGGAGAGGGGAAGAGAGAGAGGTGATATAGAGGGGGGAAGAGGGAGAGATATACAGAGGAGAATATGGAGAGGGGAAGAGGGAGAGATATACAGAGGAGAATATGGAGAGGGATATAGAGAGGGGAAGAGGGAGAGATATACAGAGGAGAATATGGAGAGGGGAAGAGGGAGAGATATACAGAGGAGAATATGGAGAGGGGAAGAGGGAGAGATATACAGAGGAGAATATGGAGAGGGATATAGAGAGGGGAAGAGGGAGAGATATACAGAGGGGATTAGGGAGAGGGATATAGAAAGGGGATTAGGGAGAGGGATATAGAGAGGGGAAGAGGGAGAGAGAGATAGAGAGGGAGAGGGACATAGAGAGGGGGATTGAGATAGAGAGAGGGGAAGAGGGAGAGTGAGATAGAGAGGGGGAGAGAGAGGGGAAGAGGGAGAGTGAGATAGAGAGGGGAAGAGAGAGAGGGAGATAGAGAGGGAGAGGGACATAGAGAGGGGGAGAGGGAGATTGATCAAATCAAACTCTACTTGTCACATGCGCCGAATACAAGTGTGGACCTTACAGTGAAATGTTTACTTACAAGCCCTTAACCAACCATGCAGTTCAAGAAGAGTTAAGAAAATATTGACTAAATATACTAAAGTAAAAAATAATAAAAAGTAACACAATAACATCACAATAACGAAGCTATATACAGGGTGTACCGGTACCAGTCAGTTTGCGGGGGTACAGGTTAGAGGTAATTTGTACATGTAGGTAGGGGTGAAGTGACTATGCATAGATAATAAACGCTGTTTGATTCACTTCCAGTTTAGACTCTGATACACATGGACTGTTTGATTCACTTCCAGTTTAGACTCTGATACACATGGACTGTTTGATTCACTTCCAGTTTAGACTCTGATAACATGACGACTGTTTGATTCACTTCCAGTTTAGACTCTGATAGACATGGACTGTTTGATTCACTTCCAGTTTAGACTCTGATACACATGGACTGTTTGATTCACTTCCAGTTTAGACTCTGATAGACATGGACTGTTTGATTCACTTCCAGTTTAGACTCTGATACACATGGACTGTTTGATTCACTTCCAGTTTAGACTTGATACACATGGACTGTTTGATTCACTTCCAGTTTAGACTCTGATAGACATGGACTGTTTGATTCACTTCCAGTTTAGACTCTGATACACATGGACTGTTTGATTACCTTCCAGTTTAGACTCTGATAGACATGGACTGTTTGATTCACTTCCAGTTTAGACTCTGATACACATGGACTGTTTGATTCACTTCCAGTTTAGACTCTGATACACATGGACTGTTTGATTCACTTCCAGTTTAGACTCTGATACACATGGACTGTTTGATTCACTTCCAGTTTAGACTCTGATACACATGGACTGTTTGATTCACTTCCAGTTTAACCTCTGATAGACATGGACTGTTTGATTCACTTCCAGTTTAACCTCTGATACACATGGACTGTTTGATTCACTTCCAGTTTAGACTCTGATACACATGGACTGTTTGATTCACTTCCAGTTTAGACTCTGATACACATGGACTGTTTGATTCACTTCCAGTTTAGACTCTGATACACATGGACTGTTTGATTCACTTCCAGTTTAGACTCTGATACACATGGACTGTTTGATTCACTTCCAGTTTAGATTCTGATAGACATGGACTGTTTGATTCACTTCCAGTTTAACCTCTGATAGACATGGACTGTTTGATTCACTTCCAGTTTAGACTCTGATAGACATGGACTGTTTGATTCACTTCCAGTTTAACCTCTGATAGACATTGGCTGGTTGATTCACTTCCAGTTTAGACTCTGATACACATGGACTGTTTGATTCACTTCCAGTTTAGATTCTGATAGACATGGACTGTTTGATTCACTTCCAGTTTAGACTCTGATAGACATGGACTGTTTGATTCACTTCCAGTTTAACCTCTGATAGACATTGGCTGGTTGATTCAGCTCCGGTATAACCTCTGATACTGTAGACATGGGCAATCCAAAGCATTGGATTGTTGAAATAATGGATGGAGGGAGGTTCCACCATTTACCTCACACCGGTCCATTCCTTTTAAATCCACGAGGGTGTGTAAAACAGCACACTCAGGCCCAATCGACCCATAGACCCTGGATAGGCCTTATGCACTTGTGGAGATGTGACAGGTGTAAGCAATCTGGTAGTAGCTCCATCTTGCCCTCTGACAGGCTAGGTGAAACTTCTACCATTTTCCTTAGGCTTGTCAAATCTGCATAGTGCATAGTGCGAGTAGAGAATTGGAACTCAGCCCGAGTTACTAAAGCCTCATGAAATGTACAGTCCAGCAGAGGGCGCCATTTACTCATCATTGAGTGGCACCACTATCAGTGTGCTATTCTCCTTTGTAAGTCTCGCAACCATGAAGTTGCATGTTCACATGTTTGTGAGTGTTTGTGAGTATGGGGTTAGATCCTGCCTGTTTGGCCCTGTCCGGGGGTATCGTCGGACGGGGCCACAGTGTCTCCCGAACCCTCCTGTCTCAACCTCCAGTATTTGTGCTACAATAGTTTATGTGTTGGGGGGTATTTCTTCTGTCTTATCCGTTGTCCTGTGTGAATTTAAGTATGCTCTCTCTAATTCTCTCTCTCTCTTTGTCTCTCTCTCTTTCTTTCTCTCTGAGGACCTGAGCCCTAGGACCATGCCTCAGGACTACCTGGCCTGATGACTCCTTGCTGTCCCCAGTCCACCTGGCCATGCTGCTGCTCCAGTTTCAGCTGTTCTGCCTGCGGCTATGGAACCCTGACCTGTTCACCGGACGTGCTACCTGTCCCAGACCTGCTGTTTTAAACTCTCTAGAGACAGCAGGAGCGGTAGAGATACTCTGAATGATCGGCTATGAAAAGCCAACTGACATTTACTCCTGAGGTGCTGACCTGTTGCACCCTCGACAACCGCTGTGATTATTATTATTTGACCCTGCTGGTCATTTATGAACATTATTTTAACATCTTGGCCATGTTCTGTTATAATCTCCACCCGACACAGCCAGAAGAGGACTGGCCACCCCTCATAGCCTGGTTCCTCTCTAGGTTTCTTCCTAGGTTTTGGCCTTTCTAGGGAGTTTTCCCTAGCCACCGTGCTTCTACACCTGCATTGCTTGCTGTTTGGGGTTTTAGGCTGGGTTTCTGTACAGCACTTTGTGACATTGGCTGATGTAAGAAGGGCTTTATAAATACATTTGATTGATTGATTGATCTTTATGGATTTATTGGTGTCAGAGACTTTCTGTCACGGTCGTCGTAACGAGGAGACCAAGGCGCAGCGTGGTAAGCGTAAATACTTCTTTAATCAAAGAAAGAATACTGAACAAACTATATAAAACAACAAAACAAACCTTGAAGCAAATATGAGAAGTGCAGAACAGGCAACTAAACATAGAATAAGAACCCACAAACTACCCAATGGAAAATGGCTACCTAAATATGGTCCCCAATCAGAGACAACGATAAACAGCAAGACTTGTAAAAAACCCTAGACATACAAAACCCCCTAGACAATACAAAAACCCCTAGACATACAAAAAACCCTAGACATACAAAACCCCCTAGACATACAAAACCCCCTAGACAATACAAAAACCCCTAGACAATACAAAAACCCCTAGACAATACAAAACACCTAGACAATACAAAAACTAAACAAACCACCCTTGTCACACCCTGACCTAACCAAATAATAAAGAAAACAAATATAACTAAGGTCAGGGCGTCTGTGTTTTGAGGTTTAATCCATATTGTGATCTCTATTTTCTGGAATCTGATGCTCCATACATTTCTCATGAACGTCTTGATGTTTTTTTGGTGGTGTGCGTGACCTGATAGGTGATAGATCAGCTATGAAATGAGCAGATGTCCTTTTTTAGTGGATTCTTTCACCGACAGTGTCACCAGCAAAGCACCATCACAACTCAACTCAATTTCCAACAGTCTTGAAGGAGTTCCCACATATGCTGAGCACTTTTTGTCTGCTTTTCCTTCACTCTGCGGTCCAACTCATCCCAAACCAACTCAATTGGGTTGAGGTCAGGTGATTGTGGAGGCCAGGTCATCTGATGCAGCACTCCATCACTCTCCTTCTTGGTCAAATAGCCCTTACACAGCCTGGAGGTGTGATTTGGGTCATTGTCCTGTTGAAATTCAAATTATAGTCCCACTAAGCGCAAACCAGATGGGATGGCGTATCGCTGCAGAATGCTGTGGTAGCCATGTTGGTTAAGTGTGCCTTGAATTCTAAATAAATCACATACAGTGTCACCAGCAAAGCACCCCCCCCCCCCCCCCCCCCCACACCATCACACCTCCTCCTCCATGCTTCACAGTGGGAACCACACATGCAGAGATCATCCGTTCACCTACTCTACGTCTCACAAAGACACGGCGGTTGGACCCAAAATCTCACATTTGAACTCAACCAAAGGACAGATTTCCACCGGTCTAATGTCCATTGCTCGTGTTTCTTGGCCCAAACAAGTCTCTTCTTCTTATTGGTGTCCTTTAGTAGTGGTTTCTTTGCAGCGATTTGACCATGAAGGCCTGATTCACACAGTCTCCTCTGAACAGTTGATGTTGAGAGGTGTCTGTTACTTGAACTCTGTGAAGCATTTATTTGGGCTGCAATTTCTAAGTTTGGTAGCTCTAATGAACTTATCCTCTGCAGCAGAGGTAACTCTGGGTCTTCCTTTCCTGTGACGGTCCTCATGAGAGCCAGTTTCATCGTGGCGCTTGATGGCTTTTGCTACTGCACTTGAAGAATCTTTCAAAGTTCCTGAAATGTTCCTGATTGACTGACCTTCATGTCTTAAAGTAATGATGGACTGTCATTTCTCTTTGCTTATTTGAGCTGTTCGTGCTATAATATGGACTTGGTATTTTACCAAATAGGGCTATCTCCTGTATACTACCCCTACCTTGTCACAACACAACTGATTGGCTCAAACGCATTAAGAAGGAAAGAAATTCCACAAATTAACTTTTAACAAGGCACACCTGTTGATTGAAATGCATTCCAGGTGACTACCTCATGAAGCTGGTTGAGAGAATGCCAAGAGTGTGGAAAGCTGTCATCAGAAACAAAGGGTGGTTACTTCGAAGAATCGCAAAAAGAAAATATAATTTAATTTGTTTAACACTTTATTGGTTACTACATGATTCCATATGTGTTATTTCATAGTTTTGATGTCTTCAGTATTATTCCACAATGTAGAAAATGGTAAAAAAAAAAAAAAAAAACCTTGAATGAATAGGTTTGTCCAAACTTTTGACTGGGACTGTATATCAAAGCTTCTTTCTTAATTGCACTGGACTCCAAGTTTATCGGGCAATCAATCACTCAATCTTAATTACAACCCTCAGATCTCCCTCTCTCTCTCTCTCTCTCTCTCTCTCTCTCTCTCTCTCTCTCTCTCTCTGTCTCTCTCTCTATGTCTCTCTCTCTGTCTCTCTCTCTGTCTCTGTCTCTCTCTCTATGTCTCTCTCTATGTCTCTCTCTCTGTCTCTCTCTCTCTCTATGTCTCTCTCTATGTCTCTCTCTCTGTCTCTGTCTCTCTCTCTATGTCTCTCTCTATGGCTCTCTCTCTGTCTCTGTCTCTCTCTCTATGTCTCTCTCTATGTCTCTCTCTCTGTCTCTCTCTCTGTCTCTCTCTCTCTGTCTCTCTGTCTCTGTCTCTCTCTCTGTCTCTCTCTCTGTCTCTCTCTCTCTGTCTCTCTGTCTCTGTCTCTGTCTCTGTCTCTGTCTCTGTCTCTGTCTCTCTGTCTCTGTCTCTTGTCTCTGCTTCGTCTCTGTCTCTCTGTCTCTCTGTCTCTGTCTCTGTCTCTGTCTCTCTGTCTCTGTCTCTCTGTCTCTGTCTCTCTGTCTCTGTCTCTCTGTCTCTGTCTCTGTCTCTGTCTCTGTCTCTGTCTCTCTGTCTCTCTCTCTGTCTCTCTCTCTGTCTCTCTGTCTCTCTGTCTCTCTCTATGTCTCTCTCTCTCTCTTTCTCTCTCTCTCTCTGTCTCTCTCTCTCTCTCTGTCTCTCTGTCTCTCTCTCTGTCTCTCTCTCTGTCTCTCTCTCTGTCTCTCTCTGTGTCTCTCTGTGTCTCTCTGTCTCTCTGTGTCTCTCTCTGTCTCTCTCTGTCTCTCTCTGTCTCTCTGTGTCTCTCTCTCTCTCTCTCTCTCTCTCTCTCTCTCTCTCTCTCTCTCTCTCTCTGTGTCTCTGTGTCTCTGTGTCTCTGTGTCTCTGTGTCTCTGTGTCTCTCTGTCTCTGTCTCTGTCTCTATGTCTCTCTCTCTCTCTCTCTCTCTCTCTCTGTCTCTGTGTCTCTGTGTCTCTCTCTCTCTCTATGTCTCTGTCTCTCTCTCTATGTCTCTCTCTCTATGTCTCTCTCTCTATGTCTCTCTCTCTCTCTCGCTCTCTCTCGCTCTCTCTCGCTCTCTCTCGCTCTCTCTGTGTCTCTGTGTCTCTGTGTCTCTGTGTCTCTGTGTCTCTGTGTCTCTGTGTCTCTCTGTCTCTGTCTCTGTCTCTATGTCTCTCTCTCTCTCTCTTCTCTCTCTCTCTGTCTCTGTGTCTCTGTGTCTCTCTCTCCTCTTGTCTAGTCTCTCTCTCTATGTCTCTCTCTCTATGTCTCTCTCTCTATGTCTCTCTCTCTATGACTCTCTCTCTCTCTCGCTCTCTCTCGCTCTCTCTCGCTCTCTCTCGCTCTCGCTCTCTCGCTCTCTCTCTCTGAAAATAGCAGCTCTATCTGTGATTTCCCCAACACACACACACACACACACACACACACACACACACACACACACACACACACACACACACACACACACACACACACACACACACACACACACACACACACACACACACAGAGAGAGAGTAGAGCACACTGTGTGCTGTGATCCACAACAGGAATCACATCGCATTATAACATTACATTAAGTATCACATACATACTCACATTATAGGACATGAAAGTCACAGATAGCAAATAAGCACAGATAGGACAGGACAGCACAGGAGAGCACAGAAACAACTAAGGGGAGACACAGGAACATGCAAGGAGAGGACAGCACAGGAGAAGTAGCAAAGGTAGTGCTTGCGTGTGTGTGGGTATGCGTCTGTGTCTGTGTCTAGGTATGCGTCTGTGTCTGTGTCTGTGTCTGTGTCTGTGTCTGTGTCTGTGTCTGTGTGTGGGTATGCGTCTGTGTCTGTGTCTGTGTGTTTTGTTCATCTTTATAAAACTAACCAGACCCTTAGATTTGCAGAGTTTGTATATTAGAACATGGAGGATAGTTAATTTAAATTTTCTCAGGACTAACTCAGCAAAAAATGTCCTTAAAATGTTTGTCGAAAAATAGATATTGAATGGGAAATGTTTTTTGGTTGTTGTAATGTTCAATGAATTAACCAACAATAAAGTCATTATCAATCATTGTCATCAGTGCGTTATGTCACGGTCAGGTTTGAGAAGCACTTCTACAGTACATCTCTCTCCCAGAGGAGCCCGCTAGGTGCCAGGTGTTCCCGGCTGGGCAAAACCACCCACAACCTGAGTAACCAGACCTGAGTAACCAGACCTGAGTAACCAGAACTGAGTAACCAGACCTGAGTAACCAGACCTGAGTAACCAGACCTGAGTAACCAGACCTGAGTAACGCAGACCTGAGTAACCAGACCTGAGTAACCAGACCTGAGTAACCAGAACTGAGTAACCAGACCTGAGTAACCAGACCTGAGTAACGCAGACCTGAGTAACCAGACCTGAGTAACCAGACCTGAGTAACCAGACCTGAGTAACCAGACCTGAGTAACGCAGACCTGAGTAACCAGACCTGAGTAACCAGACCTGAGTAACCAGACCTGAGTAACCAGACCTGAGTAACCAGAACTGAGTAACCAGAACTGAGTAACCAGACCTGAGTAACGCAGACCTGAGTAACCAGACCTGAGTAACCAGACCTGAGAAACCAGACCTGAGTAACCAGACCTGAGTAACCAGACCTGAGTAACCAGAACTGAGTAACCAGAACTGAGTAACCAGACCTGAGTAACCAGACCTGAGTAACCAGACCTGAGTAACGCAGACCTGAGTAACCAGACCTGAGTAACCAGACCTGAGTAACCAGACCTGAGTAACCAGACCTGAGTAACGTAGACCTGAGTAACGTAGACCTGAGTAACCAGACCTGAGTAACCAGACCTGAGTAACCAGACCTGAGTAACCAGACCTGAGTAACCAGACCTGAGTAACCAGACCTGAGTAACCAGACCTGAGTAACGCAGACCTGAGTAACCAGACCTGAGTAACCAGACCTGAGTAACCAGACCTGAGTAACGTAGACCTGAGTAACGTAGACCTGAGTAACCAGACCTGAGTAACCAGACCTGAGTAACCAGACCTGAGTAACGCAGACCTGAGTAACCAGACCGGAGTAACCAGACCTGAGTAACCAGACCTGAGTAACCAGACCTGAGTAACCAGACCTGAGTAACGCAGACCTGAGTAACCAGACCTGAGTAACCAGACCTGAGTAACCAGACCTGAGTAACCAGACCTGAGAAACCAGACCTGAGTAACGCAGACCTGAGTAACCAGACCTGAGTAACCAGACCTGAGAAACCAGACCTGAGTAACCAGACCTGAGTAACCAGACCTGAGTAACCAGAACTGAGTAACCAGACCTGAGTAACCAGACCTGAGTAACGCAGACCTGAGTAACCAGACCTGAGTAACGCAGACCTCAGTAACCAGACCTGAGTAACCAGACCTGAGTAACCAGACCTGAGTAACCAGACCTGAGTAACCAGACCTGAGTAACCAGACCTGAGTAACCAGACCTGAGTAACCAGACCTGAGTAAGTTTGTCAAAAAAAAAACAGAAGGCTACTGTAGGGCCCGACATCAGCATCATTGTACGAGATGCCCTCATGTAGCCTGTCAGGAAAAGTGCAGTCACTTTGCAAAACACTTCAAAAAAAGTTATGTATACACATGATATAGTAGATGCTCCCGAGTGGCACAACGGTCAAAGACACTACATCTCGGTGCTAGAGGCGTCACTACAGACACCCTGGTTTGAATCCAGGCTGTATCACAACCCGGCCGTGATTGGGAGTCCCATAGGGCGGCGCACAATTGGCCCAGTGTCTGGCTGGGTTTGGCCGGGGTTTGGCCGTCATTGTAAATACGAAATTTGTTATTTAACTGACTTGCATAGTTAAATAAAGGTTCAATTAACAATAAAATAAATAGTAACTGTTGCTAGTCGACTTTTTAACACCAGACTAAACGTGTATCTCTTTCTCTACTATTGAGGAGATTTTCCGATAGTTTGTTGTCTGTGATGGTACTCTGGGTCCATCCCGTGCCAACAGTCAATTAATGGTAGATGACCTTCTGACCCCATGCTTGCCTGGGGACCCGGCTGCCATGGCAACAAGCTGCTGGAGTCCATCATCTACATGGTGAGAAACACATTCAGAGCACAGACAGACTCACTATGTTCACTAACATACACATTCACCACTCACATTCACAGACAGACTCACTATGTTCACTAACATTCACATTCACAGACAGACTCACTATGTTCACTAACATGCACATTCACAGACAGACTCACTATGTTCACTAACGTTCACCTTCACCACTCACATTCACAGACAGACTCACTATGTTCACTAACATTCACCTTCACAGACAGACTCACTATGTTCACTAACATTCACAGACAGACTCACTATGTTCACTAACATTCACCTTCACCATTCACATTCACAGACAGACTCACTATGTTCACTAACATTCACATTCACCACCACATTCACAGACAGACTCACTATGTTCACTAACATTCACCACTCACATTCACAGACAGACTCACTATGTTCACTAACATTCACCTTCACCATTCACAGACAGACTCACTATGTTCACTAACGTTCACCTTCACCACTCACATTCACAGACAGACTCACTATGTTCACTAACATTCACCTTCACCATTCACAGACAGACTCACTATGTTCACTAACGTTCACCTTCACCACTCACATTCACAGACAGACTCACTATGTTCACTAACGTTCACCTTCACCACTCACATTCACAGACAGACTCACTATGTTCACTAACGTTCACCTTCACCACTCACATTCACAGACAGACTCACTATGTTCACTAACATTCACCTTCACCACTCACATTCACAGACAGACTCACTATGTTCACTAACATTCACCTTCACCACTCACATTCACAGACAGACTCACTATGATCACTAACATTCACATTCACAGACAGACTCACTATGTTCACTAACATTCACCTTCACCACTCACATTCACAGACATACTCACTATGTTCACTAACATTCTGGAACATTCTGTTTCAACATTCACATCCATGCACAATGTTGTGTGGTGGTTGAAGGGTTACATTTCAGCATTTTTCTCTGTATTTCTCTGTATTTTCTCTGTATTTCTCTGTATTTTCTCTGTTTTTCTCTGCATGTCTCTGTATATTCTCTGTATTTCTCTGCATTTTCTTTGTATTTTCTCAGTATTTCTCTGTATATTCTCTGTATTTCTCTGTATATTCTCTAAATTGTCTCTGTATTTCTATGTATATTCTCTGTATTTTTCTGTAAAAGAGCCTTCCTGTATTTGGATTTGAACATTGAAAACAATAGTTCCACGACAGAGACTATCATATTGTTCCAATACTGTGCCATAATGCTATTGCTGTGTCTCTGTATACAGTGAGCTCCAAAAGTATTGGGACACTGAAACTTTTTGTTATTAATCGACATACATTTTTGGTGTTTTCTGTAACAAATGTCTCTTTCCGTTCACAACTATTTGGAGGCTGGATATATGTTGTCAGTGGATGAACGTGCGCGGGTAGCCTAGTAAAGGAGCCCTTTGAAGTGATAGTTTGACAGCCAGATCAAAACATCATGACTGGATGTGTTTACGCCACAATACAAGTTAAATGATACCTCTTTATGACTCGGCACACAGAAATGCTTTTGAATTCATATGGACACTAAATATAATTATATAATTAAGCGCCACGTGCGGCACTGCCTATTAGGCAGCCGAGGGCAGTATTATCCCGAGCTAAACTGACCAAGACGCACCTCCAACAACACATTACCTTATTCTACCCCAAAACAATGATCATTTCTTTCACCCACTGGCATTGAGGGCTACTTGGGTGTGCGCTGAAGCCACACCACTACAGATCTGCCATTTCATAATCGGATTACTTATTTTCACTGCAGTATTAAAGCCTAACATTGAGCGTATGAACTATGGGCTATTATGTATATGCTTCTAGTTTACGCTATAGGCTACATCTTGAGCCTCTCTGTCTAATTGTTCTGATGCGTAATTACGCACTTGGCCTTTTCCGCTGCCACAGCTATTCCTTTTAAATAGTGTCCAGTCCCAAGAAAAGCCAGACTACAAAAACTTGTTGGACACTTATTTTTGACTTATTTTCTTTAGTCTACTAACAGCTTATTTGCTTGTTGAATGTAAAATAGGTTACAGCATTAACGGGCCGGGAGTTGGAAAGGAGAAACCCATATTTTCCTTTATTAGACATATCTTATCACTGAGCTACATCCCGACAAAATAGACCTACACCATATGAGTGTCCAACTCAGTGTTTAATTTGAGCTGAACAGGATCCGTCACCTCTCCGTTTTTGGGACTGTTTTGTTCCGGAACCTATTTGATCGGATCCGGTAACTCTCGTGTCATGAAAAAAGAATTGTCACTTTTTTTCAAAGTAAAAAATATATAATTTAAAGCAATCAATGTTTATTCGAGTTGCCTCTTGCCCCCACAAAAAAAAAGTAATGTGAAAAAGTTGATTTTCAGCCCGGGCTTAATATTCTAAGAGTTGATACCGGGCCGGCCCGTGGTTATGGTTTGCGCCACATAGTAACCTACTGTATGTGAGACCAATGGGGGGCTGTGGCTGTGGCTGTGGCTGTGGGAAGCGCGCCTGTATTTGTATTTACTATGGATCTCCATTAGCTCTTCCAGCAATATTAAGGCAATTACAACATTTGAAAAACATTACAATACATTCACAACAGATTTCACAACACATTAAGTGTGTGACCTCAGGCCCCTACTCTACTACCACATATCTACAACACATAATCAATTTGTACGTGTGTATATAGTGCATAGATGATCGTGTGTTTGCATGCATGTGTCTGTGTCTATGTTTGTGTTGCTTCACAGTCCCCGCTGTTCCATAATGTATATTTGTATCTGTTTTTAAAATCTGATTCTACTGCTTGCATCAGTTACCTGATGTGGAATAGAGTTCCATGTAGTCATGGCTCTATGTAGTACTGTGCGCCTCCCATAGTCTGTTCTGGACCTGGGGATTGTGATGAGACCTCTGGTGGCATGTCTTGTGGGGTATGCATGGGTGTCTGAACTGTCTGACAGTAGTTCAAACAGACAGCTATCTCTCTTACATAGAATAGAATGAAATGTACTTTCTATGATCTCTCTCCCCCTCTGCTCTGATAGACATCAGCCTGCAACTCTCATCTCTCTGCTCTGATATACATCAGCCTGCAACTCTCATCTCTCTGCTCTGATAGACATCAGCCTGCAACTCTCATCTCTCTGCTCTGATAGACATCAGCATGCAACTCTCATCTCTCTGCTCTGATAGCCATCAGCCTGCAACTCTCATCTCTCTGCTCTGATAGACATCAGCCTGCAACTCTCATCTCTCTGCTCTGATAGACATCAGCCTGCAACTCTCATCTCTCTGCTCTGATAGCCATCAGTCTGCAACTCTCATCTCTCTGCTCTGATAGCCATCAGCCTGCAACTCTCATCTCTCTGCTCTGATAGACATCAGCCTGCAACTCTCATCTCTCTGCTCTGATAGACATCAGCCTGCAACTCTCATCTCTCTGCTCTGATAGCCATCAGCCTGCAACTCTCATCTCTCTGCTCTGATAGCCATCAGCCTGCAACTCTCATCTCTCTGCTCTGATAGACATCAGCCTGCAACTCTCATCTCTCTGCTCTGATAGACATCAGCCTGCAACTCTCATCTCTCTGCTCTGATAGCCATCAGCCTGCAACTCTCATCTCTCTGCTCTGATAGACATCAGCCTGCAACTCTCATCTCTCTGCTCTGATAGACATCAGCCTGCAACTCTCATCTCTCTGCTCTGATAGACATCAGCCTGCAACTCTCATCTCTCTGCTCTGATATACATCAGCCTGCAACTCTCATCTCTCTGCTCTGATAGACATCAGCCTGCAACTCTCATCTCTCTGCTCTGATAGACATCAGCCTGCAACTCTCATCTCTCTGCTCTGATAGACATCAGCCTGCAACTCTCATCTCTCTGCTCTGATAGCCATCAGCCTGCAACTCTCATCTCTCTGCTCTGATAGACATCAGCCTGCAACTCTCATCTCTCTGCTCTGATAGACATCAGCCTGCAACTCTCATCTCTCTGCTCTGATAGACATCAGCCTGCAACTCTCATCTCTCTGCTCTGATAGACATCAGCCTGCAACTCTCATCTCTCTGCTCTGATAGACATCAGCCTGCAACTCTCATCTCTCTGCTCTGATAGACATCAGCCTGCAACTCTCATCTCTCTGCTCTGATAGACATCAGCCTGCAACTCTCATCTCTCCAGCGTTGCACTTCATTTGTTTCCTTATAGAATCATAGCCGTGCGAAGTGTTCTGATGGAACTGCACCACCCCCCGATGAATTGAAATACATTTGCCAACGTTATATAATTACTGCTGTCTGTTCAGAAAGAAATGAAATGCCCCAGAACAGCCTACTACACCACGAGAAGGCCTATAATTTAGCGACAGAGGATCAATAGCTTTTTTTTTTTTTTTTAAATAGCCTAGCTGTGGATTGTAGCCCAATAACAAGGAATAGCCTTCAGTCGGGAACGCGCGGCAAATCTGTGAGTGAACAAACAGCATGCAGACAAAACAGGCCTTTCGCAATATTTAAAATACAATCGAGGGAAAACACAAGTTGGAAATCAAATGGCTCCTGTTGAAAAGAGAAGACGCTATGCTGTAGTCTACCAAAATATTTGATCAACTTTCCAAATATTGTTTTACAATATAAAACAATAGAGAGAGAGAGAGTTTTTTGGCGGATCGCATCAGCCATCATCTACGAGTGAGCTGCGCGTCATTGGGTGAGTCAGTGAAACTGGAAAGGTTTTTAGGACTATCATTTCCTCCTCATAGTGTAGCCTACAATATGCGTCTCTCCACACACCTAGGTCTATAGGCTATTGATGGACTCCAGACTGTCACGTTCCTGACCTTATTTCCTTTGTTTTGTATTTATTTAGTATGGTCAGGGCGTGAGTTGGGGTGGGCAGTCTATGTTATTTGTTTCTATGTTTAGGTTTGTTCGTTTGTCCTAATATGGTTCTCAATCAGAGGCAGGTGTTTGTCATTGTCTCTGATTGGGAACCATATTAAGGTAGGCTGTTTTCACTGTTTGTTTGTGGGTGATTGTTGCCGTGTCTGTTCGCCACACGGTACTGTTTTCGTTCGTTTGTTCACGTCGCTGTTTGTTTTGTATTTTTGTCAAGTGTTTTTTTCGTCTTTGTTGCTATAATTAAAATGTGTATTCAAACCACGCTGCGCTTTGGTCCGATCCTTGCTCCTCCTCAGACGAGGAGGAAGACGAGCGTTACACAGACAAAGGTCTTCTTTTTTTTTTAGCTCAGATTCTCAGTTTGTCAGTGTCAACGTAGCCTGTCATTTCAATCACTTGTGCGGTATTAAAATACATTCTGCCCAAGTGTCCAGTCATGTAGAATTGCATGAAATGCATTTTTAAAAGCCACGTTTTTCCCGGACACTAGGCTTAGTAAAAATGTTCCCAATGTGTGCAACGTCTGTAAGTGCCTCTACTCTTCTGCTCTATGCCACTACGCAAACGCGAGCAATTCTTTATTTTAAAGTTTTCATTTTTCTCCCTCCTCATTCGTTCCGGTACCTCAGAACTCCCTCACCACCTTCTCGTGTTCACTATTTATTGTGGCACGTCCCGATTTACACATTTAGTACTGGTCTTACTAATGTACCGTTCTGGACCTTTTAAACTGCCCCCAGCATCCAAGATATTACTAATTTACAACAAAAAAATATCAAAATGTTTCTCTCTAAACAAGTGGATTATTTATCTTAAGGCTTTTCTACTTGTATATTTAAAAAAAAAAAAAATCTAACTTCATTGGAATATATCTACAACTTTTTTTTTTTATTCATAAAATTTGATAAATTTATCATAAAATGGTTAAATTGAAATATCTCCAAAAGTTGTGATGACAGAGAGCATTTTTTGTTCAGCAAGAACAGTGACAGCCAGGGAAAGTGTTGGGGAAATCATTTGGTGACATCTTGTGGTCTTTATGTGAATTACGGGCAGTTACCTCCTACTAACCCCAACAATTTTTGTTGAATCTTTTATTATTGTATTTTGCGTTGTTGAGGAGGGCCCAGAAATATGCATTTCACTGTTAGCCTACACCTGTTGTTTACGAAGCATGTGACAATTACAATTGGATTTGATTTCATCAACAGTGGAGCTTCGATTAAATAGCCTGGAGGAAAGCACTAAAGACCTGCCATTTCATAATCTGCTTAGTTACTTTTCTTGCACTTTGACAGGTGAATATTTATCTAATGAATGTCCTAATATCTAGCTAATACTGTATTTATCTAATGAATGTCCTAATATCTAGCTAATACTGTATTTATCTAATGAATGTCCTAATATCTAGCTAATACTGTATTTATCTAATGAATGTCCTAATATCTAGCTAATACAGTATTTATCTAATGAATGTCCTAATATCTAGCTAATACTGTATTTATCTAATGAATGTCCTAATATCTAGCTAATACTGTATGTATCTAATGAATGTCCTAATATCTAGCACATACAGTATTTATCTTCTTACTTCTGCTTCACTTCACTAGTCTCTCTTCCAGCTGTCCCCGTTGCCAACAGGCAAGCCTCTCAGCAATATTCCTCAAGCCTCTCCCAAATAGGCCATTCCTCTTCTCATAAAAAAAGTCCCTGGAAAAGCTATAGGCTACAAATTCTATAGCACATTCATTTTGATAATTGGTTTTATACTATGCCCAATGGCCTATTAGGGGGAAATAATCAGTCTTGCTCTTGCTAATTGCAGAATGTAAAACAGGCCTACAGCATAGAGAATTAATGTCTGGTGAAATGAAGACCCAACTGAGCACAGCGAAAAATAAGATCGAAAGGAATTGACAACCATTAGAAGACATTTTAGCAATGAGGCAATACGTTTAGGCCTAAAAGATGAGCGGGCTAAACAGTGTTTGTTGTTCAATTGATACATTTAAATAATAGTTACTATATTATTTTTTAATTAGGCCTAAATATACATTGAAGTATTATTTGCAGTTGTCACTGTGACAATGAACACACCCTGAATCGTCTGAACCAGAATCTGTGTGTTAGAGACGTCAGAATGTGAAATCGCGCTTGAGCCAATGTAATGCATAATTCGAACATATCTTTAGTGTTCAACATTACGTCTCCCTCCATGTCAATGAGTAGAGTGGGCAGCAGCTACGTCATTTAAAACAATAACAACACAGATGCGAAGAAATCTCCGTATCAATAATCTCAGTTAATTTCTGTTTTATGAGATTTCATTATATAACTTTGTGGCTGTGATAACTAGTGGAAACCGATTCGGATCCGTTAATGTCGCTGATTTCATGGAACTTTTGTTCGTTTTCCAGTCTTGCCGTGCGTGGCGCGGCGGCGTGCAGAATCCAGGAGAGAGCACTTTCAATTTCGGTGACGTCGTCACATCGCGACTTCCGGATTCTCGTTGACTGGAGTAAAAGAGAAACTGTGCGCTGATTTTGAGCCTCAACTACCAATTTACATTAAGATCTAGCAGTCTATAACCAAAATGGATACGCAGTTTCTGAAAATACCACCGAAGCGCACATGAGTTTCTCTCCAGCTACAGTGTAACGTTAGTTTCACAGAATGGACCTGCCGTGTGTCGAGTGGCAAAAGCATGTTGAACAGAAGTGGAGCCGACTCACTCTTGATGAGAAGAAAAGCTTCTCGTCCCTGTTGGACATAGATGAGGTCTTTGATTTTGGCCTGTCTCAAATAATGTGAGTAGCCTATACATGCACGTCTCTCTAGCATACAGTATGTCATCGGCTAGCAAAATAACACTCTACGCGGCATTCTACTTCCTTCCAGGCCATGGCTTGAAGGAATCCTGTTTTTGTTTCGTGAAAGGTTAGGATAATTTACGCAGCAGGTTAGGGGAATTAATGTAGCAGGTTAGGGGAATTAACGAAGCGGGTTAGGGCAATTAATGTAGCAGGTTAGGATAATTTACGCAGCGGGTTAGGATAATTAATTTAGGTAGCAGGTTAGGAGAATTAACACAGGCAGCAGGTTAGGATAATTAATTTAGGCCGCAGGTTAGGAGAATTAATTTAGGCAGCAGGTTAGGATAATTAATTTAGGCAGCAGGTTAGGAGAATTAACACAGGCAGCAGGTTAGGAGAATTAATTTAGGCAGCAGGTTAGGAGAATTAATTTAGGCAGCAGGTTAGGAGAATTAATTTAGGCAGCAGGTTAGGAGAATTAATTTAGGCAGCAGGTTAGGATAATTAATTTAGGCAGCAGGTTAGGAGAATTAACACAGGTAGCAGGTTAGGAGAATTAATTTAGGCAGCAGGTTAGGAGAATTAATTTAGGTAGCAGGTTAGGAGAATTAACACAGGCAGCAGGTTAGGAGAATTAATTTAGGCCGCAGGTTAGGAGAATTAATTTAGGCAGCAGGTTAGGAGAATTAATTTAGGTAGCAGGTTAGGAGAATTAATTTAGGCAGCAGGTTAGGAGAATTAATTTAGGCAGCAGGTTAAGAGAATTAATTTAGGCAGCAGGTTAGGATAATTAATTTAGGCAGCAGGTTAGGAGAATTAATTTAGGCAGCAGGTTAGGAGAATTAATTTAGGCCGCAGGTTAGGAGAATTAATTTAGGCAGCAGGTTAGGAGAATTAATTTAGGCAGCAGGTTAGGAGAATTAATTTAGGCAGCAGGTTAGGAGAATTAATTTAGGTAGCAGGTTAGGAGAACTTGCGCAGCAGGTTAGGGGAATTCATTTAGGCAGCAGGTTAGGATAATTAATTTAGGTAGCAGGTTAGGATAATTCGTTTAGGTAACAGGTTAGGAGAACTTGCGCAGCAGGTTAAGAGAATTAGGTTAAAGTTAGGAAAGGGTTGACTGCATGGTTTGTTGAATCCCTTCTCCCTAAGTGTTCAGCCATTAACATTGCCCAGGACTATCACACGTGAACTACAATCCTGTCGCTGTGTTTTTAGCTTTTAAAAACGTCAATAATCATCATCACAATATGGCTTTTGAAATATGTGGCCCTTTAATCAGTGACAAAGAATCCTTCAAATAAAAAAAGTACACTTACTGTAGCAGCACAGGAGGCTGCTGAGGGGAGGACGGTTCATAATAATGGCTGGAATGGAGTGACTGGAATGGTATCAAACACGTGGACAACATGAGGTCAACGACCTCTTTTTAATTTACTGTGTCTTTCAGCCAAGAGGACGTAGACTTTCTGTCGGGCATTTCTAAGGACTATCCTATTCAGAAGGACCTTGAGCGAGCTGCCAGATGCCGGAAGGAGGGCAACTCCAGCTTTAAAGCCAGGGACTACACTGCTGCTGTCCTGCACTACTCACAGGTAACGTGTGTGTATTCTCATCAACAATGTGGAGGCTATATACAGGATGTTACGGTACAGAGTCAATGTGGAGGCTATTTACAGGGTGTTACTGTACAGAGTCAATGTGGAGGCTATATACAGGGTGTTACGGTACAGAGTCAATGTGGAGGCTATATACAGGGTGTTACAGTACAGAGTCAATGTGGAGGCTATATACAGGGTGTTACGGTACAGAGTCAATGTGGAGGCTATATACAGGGTGTTACGGTACAGAGTCAATGTGGAGGCTATATACAGGGTGTTACGGTACAGAGTCAATGTGGAGGCTATATACAGGGTGTTACGGTACAGAGTCAATGTGGAGGCTATATACAGGGGGTACCAGTACAGAGTCAATGTGGAGGCTATATACAGGGTGTTACGGTACAGAGTCAATGTGGAGGCTATATACAGGGTGTTACGGTACAGAGTCAATGTGGAGGCTATATACAGGGGGTATTGGTACAGAGTCAATGTGGAGGCTATATACAGGGGGGGTACCGGTACAGAGTCAATGTGGAGGCTATATACAGGGGGGTACCAGTACCGAGTCAATGTGGAGGCTATATACAGGGGGTACCGAGTCAATGTGGAGGCTATATACAGGGTGTTACGGTACAGAGTCAATGTGGAGGCTATATACAGGGGGTATCGGTACAGAGTCAATGTGGAGGCTATATACAGGGGGGTACCAGTACCGAGTCAATGTGGAGGCTATATACAGGGGGTACCAGTACAGAGTCAATGTGGAGGCTATATACAGGGGGTACCAGTACAGAGTCAATGTGGAGGCTATATACAGGGTGTTACGGTACAGAGTCAATGTGGAGGCTATATACAGGGTGTTACGGTACAGAGTCAATGTGGAGGCTATATACAGGGTGTTACGGTACAGAGTCAATGTGGAGGCTATATACAGGGTGTTACGGTACAGAGTCAATGTGGAGGCTATATACAGGGTGTTACGGTACAGAGTCAATGTGGAGGCTATATACAGGGGGTACCGGTACAGAGTCAATGTGGAGGCTATATACAGGGGGTATTGGTACAGAGACAATGTGGAGGCTATATACAGGGGGTACCAGTACCGAATCAATGTGGAGGCTATATACAGGGAGGTACCGGTACAGAGTCAATGTGGAGGCTATATACAGGGGGTACCAGTACAGAGACAATGTGGAGGCTATATACAGGGGGTACCAGTACAGAGTCAATGTGGAGGCTATATACAGGGGGTACCGGTACAGAGTCAATGTGGAGGCTATATACAGGGGGTACCAGTACCGAGTCAATGTGGAGGTTATATACAGGGGGTACCAGTACCGAGTCAATGTGGAGGCTATATACAGGGGGTACCAGTACAGAGTCAATGTGGAGGCTATATACAGGGGGTACCAGTACAGAGTCAATGTGGAGACTATATACAGGGGGTTCCAGTACAGAGTCAATGTGGAGGCTATATACAGGGGGTACCAGTACAGAGTCAATGTGGAGGCTATATACAGAGGGTACCGGTACAGAGTCAATGTGGAGGCTATATACAGGGGGTACCGGTACAATTTGGAGGCTATATACAGGGTGTTACAGTACAGAGTCAATGTGGAGGCTATATACAGGGTGTTACGGTACAGAGTCAATGTGGAGGCTATATACAGGGGGTACCAGTACAGAGTCAATGTAGAGGCTATATACAGGGGATACTGGTACAGAGTCAATGTGGAGGCTATATACAGGGGATACTGGTACAGAGTCAATGTGGAGACTATATACAGGGGGTACCGGTACAGAGTCAATGTGGAGGCTATATACAGGGGGTACCGGTACAGAGTCAATGTGGAGGCTATATACAGGGGGTACCGGTACAGAGTCAATGTGGAGGCTATGTACAGGGGGTACCGGTACAGAGTCAATGTGGAGGCTATATACAGGGGATACCGGTACAGAGTCAATGTGCGGGGGCACTGGTTAGTCGAGGTAATTGAGGTAATATGTACATGTATGTAGAGTTATTAAAGTGACTATGCATAGATGATAACAACAGAGTAGCAGTGGTGTAAAAAGGGGGACAATGCAAATAGTCTGGGTATCACTACCGTTCAAAAGTTTGGGGTCACTTAGAAATGTTCTTGTTTTTGACACCAGTCTCAACGTTGACAGTGAAGAGGCGACTCCAGAATGCTGGCCTTCTAGGCAGAGTTGCAAAGAAAAAGCCATATCTCAGACTGGCCAATAAAAAGAAAAGATTAAGATGGGCAAAAGAACACAGACACTGGACAGAGGAAGTCTGCCTAGAAGGCCAGCATCCCGGAGTCACATCTTCACTGTTGACGTTGAGACTGGTGTTTTGCGGGTACTATTTAATAAAGCTGCCAGTTGAGGACTTGTGAGGTGTCTGTTTCTCAAACTAGACACTCTGATGTACTTGTCCTCTTGCTCAGTTGTGCACCGGGGCCTCCCACTCCTCTCTCTATTCTGGTTAGAGCCAGTTTGCGCTGTTCTATGAAGAGAGTAGTACACAGCGCTGTACGAGATCTTCAGTTTCTTGGCAATTTCTCGCATGGAAATAGCCTTCATTTTTCAGAACAAGAATAGACTGATGAGTTTCTTTGTTTCTGGCCATTTTGAGCCTGTAATCAAACCCACAAATGCTGATGCTCCAGATACTCAACTAGTCTAAAGAAGGCCAGTTTTATTGCTTCTTTAATCAGAACAAAAGTTTTCAGCTGTGCTAACATGATTGCAAAAGGGTTTTCTAATGATCAATTAGCCTTTTAAAATGATAAACTTGGATTATCTAACACAACGTGCCATTGGAACACAGCTGATAATGGGCCTCTGTACGCCTATGTAGATATTCCATAAAAAATCAGCCGTTTCCAGCTACAATAGTCATTTACAACATTAACAATGTCTACACTGTATTTCTGATCATTTTGATGTTATTTTAATGGGGGGGGAAATTTGCTTTTCTTTCAAAAAGAAGGAAATTTCGAGTGACCCCAAACCTTTGAACGGTAGTGTATGTATATATATATATATATATATATATATATATATATATATATATATATATATATATATATATATATATATATATATATATATATATATATATTTATTTATTTATTTATTTACCCCAAAATATTTGGGGGATTGGAAATGATGCAGACAATTACTTTGATCGGAGCTACAATCTATCTGCAGTATTAAAGCTGATCTACCCCCTAAAACATAAAATAAAAAATGCTCTCTCTCCCTTCCTCTCTCCCTGTGTCTCTCTCCTCCTCCCTGTCTCCCCCTTCTCTCCTGCAGGGTGTGTGTCATGCGTCTCTGAGCTCAGAGCAGCTCTCTCTGTGCTATGCCAACCGTTCTGCAGCACTATTCCACCTCCAACACTACAGGGTGAGTGGCACATGGTGAACATGAGTACTTCTCAGTAGTTTGTGTCTTGCGTCCAGTCTTCTCAGTAGTTTGTGTCTTACGTCCAGTCTTCTCAGTAGTTTGTGTCTTACGTCCAGTCTTCTCAGTAGTGTTTGTCTTACGTCCAGTCTTCTCAGTAGTTTGTCTTACGTCCAGTCTTCTCAGTAGTTTGTGTCTTACGTCCAGTCTTCTCAGTAGTTTATGTCTTACGTCCAGTCTTCTCAGTAGTTTGTGTCTTACGTCCAGTCTTCTCAGTAGTTTGTGTCTTACGTCCAGTCTTCTCAGTAGTTTGTGTCTTACGTCCAGTCTTCTCAGTAGTGTTTGTCTTACGTCCAGTCTTCTCAGTAGTTTGTGTCTTACGTCCAGTCTTCTCAGTAGTTTGTGTCTTACGTCCAGTCTTCTCAGTAGTTTGTGTCTTACGTCCAGTCTTCTCAGTAGTTTGTGTCTTACGTCCAGTCTTCTCAGTAGTTCCCTGTCTTACGTCCAGTCTTCTCAGTAGTTCCCTGTCTTACGTCCAGTCTTCTCAGTAGTTCCCTGTCTTACGTCCAGTCTTCTCAGTAGTTCCCTGTCTTACGTCCAGTCTTCTCAGTAGTTTGTGTCTTACGTCCAGTCTTCTCAGTAGTTTGTCTTACGTCCAGTCTTCTCAGTAGTTCCCTGTCTTACGTCCAGTCTTCTCAGTAGTTTGTCTTACGTCCAGTCTTCTCAGTAGTTTATGTCTTACGTCCAGTCTTCTGAGTAGTGTTTGTCTTACGTCCAGTCTTCTCAGTAGTGTGTGTCTTACGTCCAGTCTTCTCAGTAGTTTGTCTTACGTCCAGTCTTCTCAGTAGTTTGTCTTACGTCCAGTCTTCTCAGTAGTTTGTCTTACGTCCAGTCTTCTCAGTAGTTTATGTCTTACGTCCAGTCTTCTCAGTAGTTTGTCTTGCGTCCAGTCTTCTCAGTAGTTTGTCTTACGTCCAGTCTTCTCAGTAGTTTGTCTTACGTCCAGTCTTCTCAGTAGTTTGTGTCTTACGTCCAGTCTTCTCAGTAGTTTGTGTCTTACGTCCAGTCTTCTCAGTAGTTTGTGTCTTACGTCCAGTCTTCTCAGTAGTTTGTGTCTTACGTCCAGTCTTCTCAGTAGTTTGTGTCTTACGTCCAGTCTTCTCAGTAGTTTGTCTTACGTCCAATCTTCTCAGTAGTGTTTGTCTTACGTCCAGTCTTCTCAGTAGTTTGTGTCTTACGTCCAGTCTTCTCAGTAGTTTGTGTCTTACGTCCAGTCTTCTCAGTAGTTCCCTGTCTTACGTCCAGTCTTCTCAGTAGTTTGTCTTACGTCCAATCTTCTCAGTAGTTTATGTCTTACGTCCAGTCTTCTCAGTAGTTTGTGTCTTACGTCCAGTCTTCTCAGTAGTTATCTTCAGGATTTCACTGCTTACCTTTCCATTTCACATATTGTTTTAAGAGGTGTGCGTACGTGCCTTCGTTCTTGCGTGTGAACGTGTAAATATTGTTTGACTTCAGAGCTTCTCCAATGTATTTCTTCTCCTCAGGAGTGCCTCGAGGACATCGACAGAGCCCTGAACCATGGCTACCCAAGTCACCTGAAGCACAAACTACAGGACAGACAGGCACAATGCCTCAACCACTTCCCCAACGGGACAGAGGGGCTAAACACCACCAAGCAGGGGGCAGGACACCAGGCAGAGGGTGTGTGTAACAGGACCAACTCAACAAAGCCCAACCCAAAGTCCCCAAACTCCCAACAGCAGAATGGGAGGTCTCCTGTGTCGTGTCTCTCCCCTGGATTGTCCGTGTGCTTCAGCCCTGAAAAAGGGCGACACCTGGTGGCCACCAAGGGAATCGCAGCCGGCGACGTGATCTTGGAGGACAGGGCTTACAGCTGTGTGCTTATACCCGGGATGGGGGGAGAGAGAAGAGAGGAGACGGAGGAAGCAGGAAGAGTGTTTGGGACCGAGGTGAGGTGCTGTCATCAGTGTTTGGGGGAGACGGTGAGCCCTGTGCCATGTGAGGGGTGCAGCTACGCTCGCTACTGCTCAGAGGGGTGTCGGCGGGGCGCGTGGGAGCGGCATCATCGCTGGGAGTGTCCAATCGGAGCCGAGCTGTGTACTGCGGGAGTGATGTCACAGCTGGCGCTGAGGGTGGCGTTAAAGGCGGGGGTGAAGGAGGTACTGAAGGCACGGGAACCAATCAGAGACGCGGATAATAATTCTAAACTAATCGGCGAGAAGATTAGCTCCAAGAATTCCAGTTCTAAGCCAATCACAGAAAAGATCCGCCCAAAGAAGAAGAATTCTGGGTCGAGTGACGTCACCTCAACTGAGCCGGAGATCAACGACCCCTCTGCTTATTACCATGGTGATTCCTACCTGAGCGTCTACCACCTGCTGCCTCACCTGAATGGCCACGCCCCCAGCCTGCGCTTCTTGTGCTCTGTCACCATAGCAACGCTCTACCTGCGGCTGCGCCAGGCGGGACCTCCACCTGTGTCCTGGGAGAGGAGAGGAGCCTCAGAAAGCAGGAAGTGCAGTAACCAATCGCAGGCCCCCGAGGAGGGAGAGGGCTGGGCTCCGGAGCTAAGCCTGCTGGGAAGTGTAGTGCTGAGGCACATGTTGCAGCTGAGATGTAATGCCCAGGCAGTGAGCCTGCTCAGAGACACAGGTGAGTGTGTTAGATCAGTCAGAGAGGATGAGGTGAACTGAGAGGGCTGACTCCACCCCAAAATCTGTCCTCACAAGAATAAAGTGTGAAGCTGACCAACTGGAGATATTATTTTTGTATGGAGGTCAATGAGAGGGTGTTGAATTTGGTCAACATAGAATTTAATTGCTAAGTGAGGCTAACACCGTACCCAAACCGGGTGCGCTATCATGCTCAAATTGATTATGCCCCCCCCCACACCAAACGCGATCACGACACGCAGGTTAAAATATCAAAACAAACTCTGAACCAATTATATTAATTTGGGGACAGGTCGAAAAGCATTAAACATTTATGGCAATTTAGCTAGCTAGCTTGCACATGCTAGCTAATTTGTCCTATTTAGATAGCTTGCAGTTGCTAGCTAATTTGTCCTGGGATATAAACACTGAGTTATTTTACCTGAAATGCACAAGGACCTCTACTCCGACAATTAATCCACACATAAAACGGTCAACCGAATCGTTTCTAGTCATCTCTCCTCCTTCCAGGCTTTTTCTTCTTTGGACTTTATATGGCGATTGGCATCTAACTGTCATAATAAGGTGTATTACCGACCAACCGACTTCAGTTCATCTTTCAATCACCCACGTTGGTATAACCAATGAGGAGATGGCACGTGGGTACCTGCTCCTATAAACCAATGAGGAGATGGGAGAGGCAGGACTTGCTCAGTGTCACAAATAGAACTGACTTCTATTTTAGCGCTTGGCAACGCAGACGCTCGTTGGAGCGCGCGAGCAAGTGTGGGTGAAATAATTGAATGACATGTATGTTTAAATGTATTTTGCAACGCTGGCGTCCGCGACGTGACCGGGTGTGGTCAGTGTTGTTATGTGATCTCATTAATAGAAGTTTTGTCATGTATAGGTTGTTACGTATATATTGATATAAGTGCCATCCCCGTGGCAACTTTGAGAAAAACATGTTTATATTTGAGTTGTGCTGCTGTACACATGCGCATCCTGCTCTCTCATTGGCTAGAATGTTCCCGCCTGTTCCCGCCTTCTGCCTTTTTCATGGACATTCTATTTCCATTGTTGGAGCACGCAGTACAATATCTTGTCAATATAATGGAAAGTCTTTGGATCAGTTTAAAGTCTTTATCGTACTTTAGTTTGGTGGATGTGTTCTACACGGGCCCCTATTCTCTATATCGCAGTGTTTTTTATTTTATTGCAAAGGCCCATGGGACTCAACGTAAGTGTGTTATGTAGGGATTAGGGAGCCATTTTGGAGGTGGACCTACTCCGTCAACACAGAGAAAGAACATTTCCTGTCTGACCTTAGAATGACCTTTTGACCTTCCCATGACCTTTACAGGTGATTTTACTGCAGTGCAGTCCACCCAGGAAGTGCGCATTGCCACGGCAATATTCCCCACACTGAGTATCCTAAACCACTCCTGCTGCCCCAACACAAGCCTCAACTTCAGGACCTCTCACCTGGTCTCACCTCAACCAGACCTAGTCTCTACTGATGAACTGGTTTCCACTGGTCCTGAGGCCTGTTCTGCTCCTGTCTCCGTATCCGCTGGACTAGCTGTCTCTATCAGAGCGTCCAGAGACATCTGTCCTGGACAGGAAGTCCTCCACTGTTACGGTGAAGAAGAGTCTCCCTCCTATCTGTCGGTCTCTGTCTCTCTGTCCCTCTCTCTCTGTACGTCTCTCTTCTGTCTGTCTTTCATCGTCAGTTTCTTTTCCTCTGTCTGTGTTTCCTGATTCAGTTTCTGAAACTCCTTTTCAATGTTTATACTCCTAAACATTATACACCTTGTGGTTGTACTCCCTCTCCCCCATCTCCCCCCTCTACCCATCACTTCCCTACACCCCCCCCCCCATCTCCCCAACCCCCCCCATCTCCCCCCTCTACCCATCACTTCCCTACACCCCCCCCCATCTCCCCCCTCTACCCATCACTTCCCTACACCCCCCCCCATCTCCCCCCTCTACCCATCACTTCCCTACACCCCCCCCCCATCTCCCCCCTCTACCCATCTCACTGTCTCCCCATCACTTCCCTACACCCCCCCATCACTTCCCTACACCCCCCCATCTCCCCAACCCCCCCATCACCCCCCCCCCATCTCCCCCCTCTACCCATCACTTCCCTACACCCCCCCCCATCTCCCCAACCCCCCCCCCCCCCATCTCCCCAACCCCCCCCATCTCCCCCCTCTACCCATCACTTCCCTACACCCCCCCCATCACTTCCCTACACCCCCCCATCTCACTGTCTCCCCATCACTTCCCTACACCCCCCCATCACTTCCCTACACCCCCCCATCACTTCCCTACACCCCCCCATCTCCCCAACCCCCCCCCCCCATCACCCTCCCCCCTCTACCCATCACTTCCCTACACCCCCCCCATCTCCCCAACCCCCCCCCATCTCCCCAACCTCTCCCCATCCCCCCCCCCATCTCCCTCCCCCCCATCTCCCTCCCCCCCATCTCCCTCTCCCCCCCCCATCTCCCTCTCTCCCCCCCATCTCCCTCTCTCCCCCCCATCTCCCTCTCTCCCCCCCATCTCCCTCTCTCCCCCCCATCTCCCTCTCTCCCCCCCATCTCCCTCTCTCCCCCCATCTCCCTCTCTCCCCCCATCTCCCTCTCCCCCCCCCATCTCCCTCTCTCCCCCCCCATCTCCCTCTCTCCCCCCCATCTCCCTCTCTCCCCCCCATCTCCCTCTCTCCCCCCCATCTCCCTCTCTCCCTACCTCTACCCTCACCCCTTTCCCCTCTCCCCTCCTCCCCCTCTCAGGTCCTCACAGCAGCAGGATGGTGTTGTGTGAGCGTCGGCGCCTCCTACAGGAGCAGTACCACTTCCTGTGTATCTGTCAGGCCTGCAGTCTGGAGCAGGGGAAGGGGCCAGAGGGCGGAGGGCCAGAGGGCGGAGGGCCAGACACACATCTGCAGTGTGGGAAGTGCGAGGGACCTGTAAAGGTGGGTGTTTCTCATCTTTTATAAACATACATTTCTCCATCTTCTTCTCAGTAAATGTTTCTATTTTGTCAAACGTTTCAACTGACCTCTTCTGTTTTACTTGGACTAGTGATTTATCCCCTAAATCTAGTCAGAGTCTGTCTGTCTGTCTCTGTCTGTCTGTCTCTGTCTGTCTGTCTCTGTCTGTCTGTCTCTGTCTGTCTGTCTGTCTGTCTGTCTGTCTGTCTGTCTGTCTGTCTGTCTGTCTGTGTCTGTCTGTCTGTCTGTCTGTCTGTCTGTCTGTCTGTCTCAGCAGTGCAGCGTGGACGGTGCAGGGGGGTTCGTGTGTGTGCGGTCGTCTTGCGCTCATCGTGTGTCACGCTCTGAACTGGACCTCAGACTGCAGGAGGTCAGGGTTCAGCTGGAGCAGGCAGTGGACCTCCTGGAGACAGACAGACCAGGTGTGTGTGTGTACCTGTGTATGATATGGAATATGACTGGCTGTGATTGGAGATGATGGTCATGTCATTTTCCTTGTGAAATGTGTTATGTTCTCCCCATGAGATCAATGTTGTTTCTGTGAGGAACAAGGTGGGAAACTCTTACTGCCCTCCTAACCTAACCTCACCTCTTTCTACCTTCTATCACTTCCTCCCTCCCCTTCTCTGTCCCCCCCACCTTTCCCTCCTTCTCCCCCCCACCTTTCCCTCCTTCTCCCTCCCACCCTCCCTCCTCCCCTCCCTCCCTCCTTCTCCCTCCTCATCACTCGCTCTAGACCAGTCTGTCCGGTTGTTACAGAGAGCCGTGTCTCAGGCTGGTGTCTTCCTGAAAGAGACTCATCCTCTACAGGGACAACTGGCTGATGCCATGGCCAGAGCATATTCCACTATGGGTGAGGAGGACAGGTGTGTGTGTGTGTGTGTGTGTACCTGCGCTCTCGTCATTCTTGTAGTGACTGTGTTCTGTGTCTCTGTGTAGGTGAGTGGCGAGGGGCAGCGTCTCAGTTGGAGCGTAGTGTTGTAGCCATTCGTTCCCAGTATGGAGAGGACAGTATTGAACTGGGACATCAGCTTTTTAAACTGGCACAGCTGCACTTCAATGGGTGAGAACAACTCCCACTGAGGCAGGAGAGAGCCAATCATATACAGCTATATGTTTCTGGCTCCGCCTCACCATCTCTTCCCCCTTATTGCTCTCCCCCCCCCCACTCCACCATCTCTCTCTCTGCCCTTTTCCCCTCTCTTTCCACCTCTCCATTCCCACTCTAACCTCTTCCTCTGTCTACCTCTCTACCCTCCTCTCCCTCTCTCTCTCTCTGCCCTTTTCCCCTCTCTTTCCACCTCACCCACCTCTCCATTCCCACTCTAACCTCTTCCTCTGTCTACCTCTCTACCCTCCTCTCCCTCTCTCTCTCTCTGCCCTTTTCCCCTCTTTCCACCTCACCCACCTCTCCATTCCCACTCTAACCTCTTCCTCTGTCTACCTCTCTACCCCCCTCTCCCTCTCTCTCTCTCTGCCCTTTTCCCCTCTCTTTCCACCTCTCCATCCCCACTCTAACCTCTTCCTCTGTCTACCTCTCTACCCCCCTCTCCCTCTCTCTCTGCCCTTTTCCCCTCTCTTTCCACCTCACCATTCCCACTCTAACCTCTTCCTCTGTCTACCTCTCTACCCCCCTCTCTTTCCACCTCACCCACCTCTCCATCCCCACTCTAACCTCTTCCTCTGTCTACCTCTCTACCCCCCTCTCTTTCCACCTCACCCACCTCTCCATTCCCACTCTAACCTCTTCCTCTGTCTACCTCTCCATCCCCACTCTAACCTCTTCCTCTGTCTACCTCTCTACCCCCCTCTTTCCACCTCACCCACCTCACCATTCCCACTCTAACCTCTTCCTCTGTCTACCTCTCGATCCCCACTCTAACCTCTTCCTCTGTCTACCTCTCTACCCCCCTCTCTTTCCACCTCACCCACCTCTCCATCCCCACTCTAACCTCTTCCTCTGTCTACCTCTCTACCCTCCTCTCCCTCTCTCTCTGCCCTTTTCCCCTCTCTTTCCACCTCTCCATTCCCACTCTAACCTCTTCCTCTGTCTACCTCTCTACCCTCCTCTCCCTCTCTCTCTCTGCCCTTTTCCCCTCTCTTTCCACCTCTCCATTCCCACTCTAACCTCTTCCTCTGTCTACCTCTCTACCCTCCTCTCCCTCTCTCTCTCTGCCCTTTTCCCCTCTCTTTCCACCTCTCCATTCCCACTCTAACCTCTTCCTCTGTCTACCTCTCTACCCTCCTCTCCCTCTCTCTCTCTGCCCTTTTCCCCTCTCTTTCCACCTCTCCATTCCCACTCTAACCTCTTCCTCTGTCTACCTCTCTACCCTCCTCTCCCTCTCTCTCTCTCTGCCCTTTTCCCCTCTCTTTCCACCTCTCCATCCCCACTCTAACCTCTTCCTCTGTCTACCTCTCTACCCTCCTCTCCCTCTCTCTCTCTGCCCTTTTCCCCTCTCTTTCCACCTCTCCATTCCCACTCTAACCTCTTCCTCTGTCTACCTCTCTACCCTCCTCTCTCTCTCTCTCTGCCCTTTTCCCCTCTCTTTCCACCTCACCCACCTCTCCATCCCCACTCTAACCTCTTCCTCTGTCTACCTCTCTACCCTCCTCTCCCTCTCTCAGGGGTTTCCCAGGTCCAGCGCTCTCTGTGATCTCCAGGGCCAGAAGACTCCTGTCCCTCCACTGTGGACCCCACTGTCCTGAGGTACAGGAACTGCAGGCCATGGAGGACTGTCTACAGGGGGTGTTGTAAGACAGACATGCAGGGAGAGCTGTGTGTGAGAGAGAAACACGAGACTGTAGCAGTGCTGTAGTACTCGAGACCGGTCTCTTTGAGCGTCTCAGTCTTGTCTCTGTTACAGGATACATTTGTCCTCTGTCTTGACTCGGTCTCAGACAGAGAGGACTCTTCATTTCTTCCTGAGACCAGCCAAGACCAGCGGAGTAAAAAAACAAATGATCAGCTTCCATTTAATAAGTACATAAAACCGCCAAATATATCCACTCCTTTCTTGAAACATTTAATACGTGAACAGCCTTTAAATCTGTTATAGACACAGTGGTGAACCTGAGCCTTCAACCCTTTGCTGCAGTCCATGATCAAAAAGTGCCCTCTTTGGCCTCATGGGTGGAATGTTATTAATATTTTTCCTAATTAAATAAGTTTATAAAAAATAAACAATTCCGGTGTTTTGTCTGAGGGGTTTTTTGGTTCATTTTTTTTTTACATTTCAGTTTTCTGTGATTGTATATAAGGTGTAATATCGGGATGCCATTTTTATTTCAGCTCTTTTTTTTTCAACAATTGTTATTTCAACTTTATATCTGACATGGTAGAGGTATCGTTTTTAAAAATGTTTTTAAATATACGCCACTAACCATGTGTGTGTGTGTGTGTGTGTGTGTGTGTGTGTGTGTGTGTGTGTGTGGTGTATACTTTTGTTTCAAAGTAGATTTGTTTAAGACTACCAATCAATACTCTGTGATCCTGATTTAGCCCACTGCAGTAAAACAATTAACTTCCTGTTGAAAGTTATTCTTAAAGAGGGAGAAGCTAACAAATTAGCAACAACATCCTCTTTCGATAACACCTGCTGCTGCAAACTAGCCTACAACAAAAGATCGCTAGCTAGTCCTTCGGGAAAACGACTGCTCGCTAATGGAACAGTGACCTGTTGACCTTTTGAGAAGGCAGAAGTTTACATATGTTTTTTTTTGTAAAAACATTACACGTCAAAATGTGATTGGTTGAGTCCACTGTCACTCTAAAATGTTGCCCCTAATACAGTTGATTGGCAGATGCCTTCTATCAAGCTTCTGATGGCCTAGCCAATGGCTGACAGAGTTATCTCAGATGACCAAAGAAAATTCCTGATTTGCATATTTTTCTCTTCAGTGTTAAACCTTTCCTTTCCACCAGAACCTGAAGAGATTTAAATCAGAACATCATTGAAAATAATAATAAAACATTTTAATATTATTTTATAAATGTTTAACCCTTTTCTGAAGGTCCTCATTGTTCCATAACTGTGTTTGTGTTAGTAGTAATTTGGAGTGGCTCTATTTTCCCCCAGCATGCATTTTGTTCACCATTCTGTATGTCTAAAGAATCGACATGTTGTTCTGAAATATGAACACACAAATACTGGACATTTTGAACTCTTTATGGTCTTGACTCGGTCTAAGACCCCCCCCCCCCCTCCGGTCTTGACTCGATCTAAGAACCCCCCCCCCCCCCCCTCCGGTCTTGACTCGGTCTAAGCCCCCCCCCCTCCGGTCTTGACTCGGTCTAAGACCCCCCCCCCCCCCTCCGGTCTTGACTCGGTCTAAGCCCCCCCCCCTCCGGTCTTGACTCGGTCTAAGCCTATCTGCTGGTGGTCGCCAGTGAAAACACAGCGAACAAACCCTGGCCACACCCTATATAGGTCACCCCAGATCAGACCCTGGCCACACCCTATATAGGTCACCCCAGATCAGACCCTGGCCACACCCTATATAGGTAACCCCAGATCAGACCCTGGCCACACCCTATATAGGTAACCCCAGATCAGACCCTGGCCACACCCTATATAGGTCACCCCAGATCAGACCCTGGCCACACCCTATATAGGTAACCCCAGATCAGACCCTGGCCACACCCTATATAGGTAACCCCAGATCAGACCCTGGCCACACCCTATATAGGTCACCCCAGATCAGACCCTGGCCACACCCTATATAGGCCCCCCCAGATCAGACCTATGCCACTTTCGGGCCCCTGCAGCAAGGACCTCAACATGACAGCCACACATGCCCAGGCTGTGAGCAGAGCAACAGCCCCAACCCCCACTAATACACTGCCACCGAGCCCCATCCTGCAACAGCCCCAACCCCCACTAATACACTGTTCCAAGCCCCATCCTGCAACAGCCCGAACCCCCACTAATACACTGCCCCAAGCCCCATCCTGCAACAGCCCCAACCCCCACTAATACACTGCCCCAAGCCCCATCCTGCAACAGCCCCAACCCCCACTAATACACTGCCCCAAGCCCCATCTTGCAACAGCCCCAACCCCCACTAATGCACTGCCCCCATGCCCAAGCCCCATCCTGCAACAGCCCCAACCCCCACTAATACACTGCCCAACACCCATCCTGCAACAGCCCCAACCCCCACTAATACACTGCCCCAAGCCCCATCCTGCAACAGCCCCAACCCCCACTAATACACTGTCCCAAGACCCATCCTGACAGTCCCCAACCCCCACTAATACACCCATCCAAGACCCATCCTGAGACAAACCCCAACCCCCACTAATACACCGCCCCAAGCCCCATCTTGCAACAGCCCCAACCCCCACTAATGCACTGCCCCACTGCCCCAAGCCCCATCCTGCAACCAGCCCCAACCCCCACTAATACACCCGTCCAAGACCCATCCTGCAACAGCCCCAACCCCCACTAATACACCCGTCCAAGACCCATCCTGAGACAGTCCCCAACCCCCACTAATACACCCCCCCAAGCCCCCTCCTGCAACAGCCCAACCCCCACTAATGCACTGCCCCAAGCCCCATCCTGCAACAGCCCCAACCCCCACTAATACACTGCCCCAAGCCCCATCCTGCAACAGCCCCAACCCCACTAATACACTACCCCAAGCCCATCCTGCAACAGCCCCAACCCCCACTAATACACCCGTCCAACCCCCATCCTGCAACAGCCCCAACCCCCACTAATACACTGCCCCAAGCCCCATCCTGCAACAGCCCCAACCCCCACTAATACACTGCCCCAAGCCCCATCTTGCAACAGCCCCAACCCCCACTAATGCACTGCCCCACTGCCCCAAGCCCCATCCTGCAACAGCCCCAACCCCCACTAATACACTGCCCCAAGCCCCATCCTGCAACAGCCCAACCCCCACTAATACATGCGCCCAAGCCCCATCCTGCAACAGCCCCAACCCCACTAATACACTGCCCCAAGCCCCGTCCTGCAACAGCCCCAACCCCCACTAATGCACTGCCCCAAGCCCCATCCTGCAACAGCCCCAACCCCCACTAATACACTGCCCCAAAGCCCCATCCTGCAACAGCCCCAACCCCCACTAATACACTACACCCAAGCCCCATCCTGCAACAGCCCCAACCCCCACTAATACACTGCCCCAAGCCCCATCCTGCAACAGCCCCAACCCCCACTAATACCTGCCCCAAGCCCCATCCTGCAACAGCCCCAACCCCCACTAATACACTGCCACCGAGCCCCATCTTGCAACAGCCCCAACCCCCACTAATGCACTGCCCCACTGCCCCAAGCCCCATCCTGCAACAGCCCCCCCAACCCCCACTAATACACTGCCCCAAGCCCCATCCTGCAACAGCCCCAAGCCCCACTAATACACTACCCCA